>NC_143585.1:53146774-53447311 GCF_048544385.1 Mastigoproctus giganteus
CCTCTTGCTCAGAATAATTGCCTGAGAGGGCATAAAGGGGCTCACATCTGGTGATTATGGGCTTGGCACACCCAGGGTCCTGAGCTGGATATCATCATTCTTCTCTTTCTTGGTGATTCCCTTCTCTCTCTCTCTCTCTCTCTCTCTCTCTCTCTCTCTCTCTCTCTCTCTCTCTCTCTCTCTCTCTCTCTCTCTCTCTCTCAGGGTAATTAAGATTTTTTTTTTTTTTTTTTGACTGGTGCAGCATAAGCCTCAGGCTTCCTTGCACCATATAGCTAATAATAAAAAAAAAAAAAAAAAAATTCAAATTGAGGAAAGACGGTTGTAGGATAGACGTGCAGAAGTTTGCCTTTAGCCAGCGGGTGGTTGATTGCTGGAACAAACTTCCATCTGTTGTAGAAGTTGATAGCTTAAATAGATTCAAGGCAGAACTTGACAAACATTTGGAGCGAGGGGGATGGGTGAAATAAGGGTTTTTTTTGGCTGATGCTATATAAGCTTGCTTTCTTGCATCATGTGCCCTTGCTAATGATTTTTCTGCCAACAGGATTTAAACTGCATTGATAATGCAGTTTAAATCCTGGTCTTAATTCTTAAGTTTAAATGGTCTTAATTCTCACAGTGAGTTTCTCTGATGTTGCACTACTTTCAAAAAAGCCTTGCCAAAAGTTTAATTCGCTATTTGTTTAAAAGACTGCTAGGACAGTGTTTCAGATTAACCGGTCCCTTATCAGATAGCCGTAATCTCTAATGACAACAAACAGACAAAACAAGTATCTTTAACTATATTACAACTTCTAAAACTAAACTTTTGTATACCACATGGCAACTCACAATAAACAACTTGTGTGTTGCCTCTACAGACCACTTGTTATCTGATCCGGGACAAGTTGTTCCTGAAACCGGCTGTTATAGCAGTGTCATCTTTTAAACAAATGGTTGATTAACCTTTTGGTGGAACCTTCAGTTTAAAAGTCAATATCAGGGTAATTAAGACCATTGAATTGCATTGTTTGTACGGTTTAAACTGTTTTTGTGTCCGCAAGATTTAACAGAAAAAATAGTACAGCAAGCATCTTATAATGAGAGGAATGACACCCCTTTTTTTTTTGCATAGATTCTTAAATGCAAATGTGATCATTGGCACAAGTACCGGATTGCTCTCATAATATTTCAGGCTTTTAAAAATGTTGATTTTTTGTAAAATGTGTTGAATTTTAAAGAATTCTGGATTATAAAGTGCCAGACTTTACATTCATTATATTTTAATTTACATTCTTTTCAAGATTTAATTATTGTAAAGATCTTATAGGTTATAATTTCCATATCCCATGTTTTATTTTAAATTTTCATTTCATTCACTGTTCTGCCTTATCATGTTTTCTTACATAACATGTTTTCTTTCTTTCTTCTTATGCTGCTGTATTATTTACTTATTTATGTATCTGACCCTTGATGTAAATACAACTAATTTTATTATGTAGTTTGTTAGATGTTGTAAACCCTTTTGTAAACCCTTCTGTAATGGATAGAAAGAAATTATGTGACCACTAACTGGTTGTCACCAGTTAATGATCATATAATTTTTTTGGCAAATACACGGATATTTATTTTTTTATTTTACAATACCAATCTTATCTTTCCAATTTCTCTTTAAATTTCCAACTTCCAGTTTCCGCAGATGTAGATGGAAATTGATTTCAATGGCCAATTAGTCACTAAATTAAAGGAAAATTTTTGAATTTTCAAAAACCAGGCATATGCAGGTTGACCTTGATCAGATCAACCTGCATATGCCTTGAAAACCATAACTTACAGAACTCAAGTCTCTCCTAATAAGAATATCCCTTTGTGCATTTACCAGTCTTGTTGCTTATCTCTGTATCTTTTTCAACAAGTCTGTACTTTCCTAAAATGAAGTTTTCAAGATGAAATATCTAACCATGGCTTAATCTGAGAGAATGTCTGTGACAACCTCAAGGACCAACATGTGTGTGTCGACCTCATGAGTTACCTCGGGAGGCAACTAGAGGGAGTAATACTCTTGATTTGATTATCAGTAGTGATTCTTCATGCATTAAAAATCTGCAGATAAAGGAACCACTAGGTGGCAGTGATCACAGTGTGCTTGCCGAAGTGGGATTTACTCAAAGTGGTACCTACCATCAGGAGGTAAAGGGAAGGGTTATTGCTTTCATAAAGGCGACTACGATGTCTGAGACAGTATTTAAATTCTATACAGTGAGACCAACTGATGATGTTACCAACAGCAAATTCAAAATGGGAAGCATTCAAAGAACTTATCTTGGAAGCTACTAGGCTTTACATACCAACTAAGAAATATTGTTCAAGGTTTAGGCCTAAATAGATGTTAGATGAACTAATGAGACATATGGCAGAGAAGAAAAATGCATGGCATACATATAAATTAACATGTGACACAGAAGCCTATGATAGATATAAGTTGATCTGTAACCAAGTTACAAAGGAGGTTAGGCAGGCGAAGGCAGATTATGAGAAATCTTTGGCAAGGGAAAGAAAAACAGCAAAGAAAAAATGCAAAGAAAAACAGCAAAGAGTTCTTTACTTATGTAAACTCTAGAAGGAAGGGGATGAATCAGATTGGTCCACTTGATATCGATGGGTCAACTGTTGATGATCCTGCTCAGGTAGCTAACAAACTAAATGATTTTGCATCGACATTCACACATGAGGAATTATTCAGCGAGGGGAATGCCAGAGGTGTATTCAACTCGGGCAGTAAGCTAGATAATCTTGTAATAACTGAGAGTAAAGTGGAGGAGAAATTGTTGAAGATAAACACAAGAAAGGCACCTGGGGTGCATGGGATCTATCCAATTATATTAAAGGAGGCAACAAAGGAAGTAAGCAAACCCTTAGCCATAATTATGAGAGCTTCCTTGGATTCAGGGGAGGTACCCACAGACTGTAGATGTGAAAATGTGACTCCAATTCACAAAGGAGGATAAAAGGTTGACACAAGTAATTATAGACCTATGAGTTTAACTTCTGTTCCAGGAAAATTACTGGAGGCACTGGTTAAAGAAGCACTACAGGATCATCTAGACAAGACTTCAGTTATAGCTCGGACACAGCATGGTTTTGTTAAGGGGAAGTCTTGCCTGACCAATCTGATTGGATACTATGATGCAGGGAATAACTTTGATATTATATACTTGGATCTTAGAAAGGCTTTTTATACTGCTGCACAAATTGGAGCAGTGTGGCATTGGAGGCAAATTGCTGCTATGGGTAAAGGGGTGGTTGAGGGGGAGAAGACAGAGTGGTAATCAATGGACACTGCTCATCGTGGACTAATATTTTTAGTGGAGTCCCTCAGGGTTCAGTGTTGGGTCCATTATTGTTTTCTGTATTTATAAATAATATTGATGATGGTATATCAAGCTTAATGTCCATGTTTGCAGATGATACAAAGGTTGGCAGGGTTGTTAAGAACACTACTGATGCTATGCTCCTGCAACAGGATCTGGAAAGGTTGAGCAGATGGGCTGAGAGGTGGCAAATGAAGTTTAACATTGACAAATGTAAAGTATTACATATGGGAAACAGCAACCTCAGAGCAATGTATCAACTCTGTGGTACTGCACTGACAGTGGTAGAGAATGAAAAGGACCTGGGGGTAATTGTGCAGACAGATATGAAGTTCTCTGAGCAGTGCAGACGGGTGCAAGAGTTGATAAGACACCATGAGCAACTCTTGCAGCCCGTCTGCACTGGAATGATACACAGGAATTTTTCTAGCACGGATAAGGAGGTGATTATTCCCTTGTATAAGGCAATGGTCAGGCCACACCTAGAGTACATACAGGTCTGGAAGCCTCATTTCCAGAAGGATGTAGAGCTGCTGGAACGAGTACAGAGAAGGGCAACAAGATTAGTAAATGGAACAAAGGGTTGCTCTTACAAACAAAGGCTTAAGTTTTGCAAATTACAGTGTTTGGAGACTAGGCACTGGCGAGGTGATCTGATAGAGGTGTATAAAGCCTTGAATGGTTTGAGCATGCTCAATGCTGATGGAATTCTTCCTCTTGCTCAGAATAATCACCTGAGAGGGCATAAATTCAAATTGAGGAAAGACAGATGTAGGATAGATTTGCAGAAATTTGCCTTTAGCCAGCGGATAGTTGGTTGGTAGAACAGACTTCCATCCCTTGTTGTGGAAATTGATAGCCTAAATAAATTTAAGGATCAGCTGGACAGGTATTTCGAATGAATGGAGGGGTAAAGTGGAAGTTTTTTTTTTTTTTTTTGGCTGATGCTGCATAAGCTTGCTTTCTTGCATCATATGCCTCTACTAATGCTAATGCTATGATAGATTAATCGCCTCTTTGTGTCTACTGGCAAAGTTCCTGTGTGCTCAACAGAACCCCCATGAGTTGTTCTAGCAGCCTACTTGTACTGCTTAGAAAATTTCATATCAGACTGTGTATTTAAACTCCCAAGACCTTTTTATTACTGCTGCAAAGATACATGACATTGCATTTTCCAGTGTTATAATGAACTGCCATTTTTGTAGCCCATCATTTAATGTAAACTTGGACATGAAATTTAAAATACTTAGAGGTGAATATTAATAAATATTAAAAACTGTAAGGAGCACAATACCAGGCTCTGTGGTACCACACTTATAACAGTCCATTAAGAGCAGTGGACATTTATGTCTACTCTGTGTCTTACTGCTTAACCACTCTTTTATCCATAATAGTAACTTGCCCCTGATGCCATATTGCTCCACTTTGTACAACATTCATTCATTCATGTAGAACTTAATGTAAGTATATGATGTCAAAATTATTCTTTTCATCCAGTTCCTTTGTAAGGATGATTGCATTGTAATTATCAGATTGGTTAGTCATGATCTCCCTTTAATAAATCCATAATGCAATTGACTTATAGCTCCATTCCTCTCCACATAATATTCTTTCATTTGTCTATTCCTTTCCTGTGTTATAACCATAATTGAGGACCCCATAAGGTTCCTTGCCTTCTGGAAACGAGTCAGTAATCGGGGAATCAATCTTGCACTCATTTCCATTAATGGAGTTAGTCTTGAAGGACTGTTTCAACAGAGCCCACACTAATCTTCGCCTCCTGGGACAATTCATGCACAGATATCCAGTGATCTTCCACAATTAACTACTCCACTTTTCTGATTGTGCTGTCATCAATGGCTGAATGGGGATGACCTGGAATGAGATCAGATTCTACCGATGTCCGACCACACCTAAACTGTCTATGCCAGTGCTTTACAATGCCATAGGATGGGGCATCATCCTTATATACTGCAGTCATCTCCTTGTGGATTTCTTTAGGAAATTTCCCCTTCAAAGAACAGATACTGGATTACAGCTGTGGCTTCAACTTTGTCCATGATGCTACTTTGTCACAAGTTCAGCTCTGTAAGAGAAAAACAAATTAAGACACGGGGCTGAAATTTTACACCTTTAGTACAGAGATATGTATGATGTAACACAACAAAATATCATGACTCTGCAATATGTTTTTTTTTTTTTTTTGATTTGGTAGTTGTTGGCGCATCGGCTTCTGTGGCCATATTGCACCTCCCAAGGTTTTTGCAGTACTTTGATCCAAGCCCGAGGCGGGAATCGAACCCGCGACCTTTTGGGTTGGCAGGCAGGTACTTTACCCACTCGGCTAGCCCGGTCGGCTCTGCAATATGTGGAAGTAGGTGAGGGTGATTCTTTATTGAACCACCCTCATATATCATTAAGTACTCTATGTATTTTTGGCCAAACTCCACTTCGGTACACCCTTCAAAATGGCGACGAGAAGCGAGGAAAAGCAGTGATTGACAAGTTGTGACTCCGCCCATTCACTTCGTTCCCCTCTTCATTTCAGGCAGATATAACAGGACACTACGTCATTGCAGCGTTTCATAGTCACATTTGCTATGTCATCGTTTCAGAGTCACATTTGCTTGCTGGGTTTGCTGGTTATGTTCGCTTGTTACCTCGTGTTGTCCTGAGTTAAAGAAAAGTGAAACTTGGAAATATTCATAAATTGTTCATATTTTTCCTTTAACATCTTTTTAATTACTGTAAGTGTCCAAAAATTAATATTGGGTTAGCTTGCCACTGGTTCCTCGTGTCGTTCTGAGTTTGTCGTGTATCCTGCCATTCTGCAGGTAAACTGTTTCGTGGTTTTTTTGCTACCACGAGCCCGCATGCCAGGACTGATGAGGTGAGTTTTCCTTTCCCATCTTTTTAACCTAGTATTGTGTCAGTGGTTACGTTCTTTAAAAAAAAAATTGTATTGGTGTATTGTGCATATACAAAGAGAAATTTTATTGTTAATTGCACTTTTAGTGTAGTGAAAAAAGGTTAGGTTTTTACGCAACTTCGGGAGGGATTCAAGCAAAAACTGGTCATTGGCCGCACGTGGTATTACTTTTTGTTTCTTGTTTTTAAAAAAAAATTGGTGTTTCGTGTTAATTTTTTTTCGTTTTAACTGTGCGATGTCATTATGTTACATGACAAAATGTCACATAACATAACATCTCACAGTTAAAACGAAGTTGCCATTAATTTTGAAATCAACGGCAACTTTTGTTGTTTTTCAGCTCCGAAATACTGTTATGTCACGTGACATCTGCCACGTGCAGTCATCGAGAAGAAGAGGGGGAACGCAGTGAGTGGGCAGAGTTATGAACCGTACATCACCTCTTTCCCCCTCTTCTTCTCAACCCCATTTTGTAAGGGCTACCATTCTCTGGAGTATTACCGTATTTTTATTTAACCTTTTCACAAATATAATAATTCACAAATTATTGCGGTAATACTCCAGAGAATGGTACCCCTGTCATTCTGAGTTATAGTATTCTTTCCAGATCTAGTTTTTACCACAATTGTGGTTACATTTCAAATTAAAGAATCATAAGAAATTACAGTATATTACACTGTGCTATACTGTGATGCAACATATTCAATAAACATATTCTTTATAATACAATGAAATAGTTTTAAAATATCCTACTCTACAAATTTATATACAATGGTGAGAAACTGAATGAAAATATATGAGAAACTGATTGAAAATCCACACTACTGATTAGCATAACTTAACACTCACTGCTCTGATTTAGTAGTTAAGTATCTACCAAACTGTAAAATAACTATAATATTATCTATAGTAATGTTTATATTAATTTCAGTATACCATTTTTATAATTTCACAAACAAACTGTAAGCAATATACTTGGGTTTTGGTGCCAAAATTACCACTAGCACAGCTGTTTATACAAAAGTATAACTTCTGAACTACCAGCTTGATTTAAAAACTATAAAAATACTGTGATCGGTCTGATAAAAACTATATGAAGCAGTAAAATTTAGAAAAAATAACTGAAAATTTTTTTAAAAAACATTTAGAACAAATAAATGAAAAAAAAATAAATAAAAAAGCACAGAAATTCCAAAACTCACTAGCTTATCTGGAGCTATTGAGCTTTTGCAAGCCATGTGGCCAGTTTCAGTTTCATCAGATTGCATTCTACTGATGCTAGACTTAATGAAATACTGAGATTAAAAAATATATATATATTTCATTTAGCAGTGAAAAAAGTGTTTTGCTGCTAAAACAATTGTGCTAAAACATTAGTGCTAGTATTTGCTGATTCAAATATGCAAAATATCATAGGCTGTAGTGGATGTGGCTTAATGTTTAATAATTGTTGAGACAATCAGTATTGTCTTCATTTGGCTATAACATGGAAAGTTCAAATCATAGAATACTGATATAAGCCACTCAAAATACTTGTGTCAGCTCACACATGGCTTGCAAGCTACTATGCTTTAGGAATTCTTGGCATAATAATGTCGTGAAAGTATTGGAATGGTATCATAATATATATGAGAAATTATTTAAAATTTATTCGCTCTATTTTGATGGATGCAGGTTGTTTCAGTCAAGAGGATTACAAAATGTGCAAAGAGCAAAGTGAAGAAAATGCGTTTGTCAACAGGACATGCTATAATTCTAGTTTTGCAATTATTTTTAACCTAACTGATGTTCCAGAAGAACACAGAATATCTCCAACTGAAGAATATTTCAAGTATGGAAAATGGTTTCTTTCCTTATACAATGTCAGATATTTAATTAATTTCTGAATTAAATTAATGATATACAAATAAAAATTGATAATGTACCAAACACTAGGCTTTGATCTCACAGGTTATGATTATCCGTTGCAAATTCTCTAGTGTTGCACTATTCACAAACAGCTCTTTCCTAGTTAGAAGTAAAGGGAGAAGGCTGATCATAAAATAGCTTCTCATGATGAATTAAATTTTTTTTAAGGTTAATGTTGGCTAATTATCATGCAAAATGGCCTCACAGTGTAGTTTTCTGTTGTCAAATTGCAAGTTTCACCCTGCATCAGTATGTATGCAGAAGTTTGTTAATCACTTGCACTGCTGCCAGTTCTCCAGATATGTGAACAGAGAATCTGTTCATAAATCTGGAGAACTTGCTTCTACAGGGATACACTTAAATAGAAAGGGAGCAAGAATATTTGCTGATGCTATCGAGGCAGTGTTAAGTGGGTTGGAAAACTGCTAGCTTAGGGGGATTCACAGACTAATAGATTAACAGTAGCCTCAGGCAGAGGTGGAAGTGATTCTTGCACTGCTTCTATTGGAATGAGCAGCAGCCCGGAAAGCAAGTTTCTGGGGATTTCAGGAAATGCTGGGAATCATGAAACAAGTAAATATATGGGCTGTGTTAGAGTAATTAAGAGTAAGAACAGGTTCATGTATACTTTCACAAACACCAATGCTAGGAGTTTAGTAAATAAATTTGATGAAATTGAAGTGCTGGTCAAGACATCAAAGGCAGTTACTGTTGGAATATCAGAGACGTAGTGTTACACAGATTTCAGAATTGGAATTTGGGGAGTACAATATGCAAGGAAAGGATAGGGTAGGGTTATACTGTTAGTTAAGAAGCACATAAAATGGCACCAGGGGTTTCCCCCATCTCCTGTCAGTAGTTACACTATTCTCACACTTTCTGTTCTGTGTCACAACTGCTGGAACTCCTGTCACTTACCAATGTCTTGGTAAGTGACAGGAGTTCCAGCAGTTGTGACACAGAACAGAAAGTGTGAGAATAGTGTATCTACTGAAAGACATATTTAAGAGAGTATGTTTGATAGTAAGTAGTGATGAGCACTACATACATAGGAATGATCATCCCCCCCCCCATGAGAAGCTTCTTCTCATGAGGGAGAAAAAATTTCCTCATTCATTTTAGCAGCATTTACAACGGCAAGAGGTATGACTTAGCTTCTGTTCTTCAAATGATGATGATGAGTGTTCTGCCTGAGGACATGCTCTTATTTCTGAGGTTTCACATAGTGTAGGTAGGCAGTGACTTCACATTGTGTTCTGTGTGTAGACTGGTTTGCTTGTTTGTGTGAAGGGAAAAACTCCAGAATAATTTGAGGAGAACCTTCGAACACAAATGAAAAGGCCATCAGAAATTCCTCTGGCCTAAAATGAGACTGGAATCCCAACCGTTCCAAATAAACAGGTACCAAGTGACTAAGCCACTGTACTAACACAGAAGTGTTAAAACATAAGCATAAACTATAATTGTCAATGCCAGCAGCAACATATACAGTTATAGCTAACATGCATTGACATGTAATAAAAAGCTTATTTTTTTATTCTTTAATAAGAATTATCAGCAAATGCTATAGTTATTGAAATATTTCTGATTTTTGCATATGTAGTGAGTATTATCCTTTTATATAATATTTATATTACCTTTGTATATAATATGAATATTATATATTTTCTTGTTTTATGAAAACCCCAAGCACAAGATATTAGAACCTATAGTACTTAGTACTGTGAATGGGTTGAAGGTTGAGAAGATGAAAGAAGATACTTCTTGACATTGGATTTGAATTTCTGTAGATTGTAATTTTCAGAAAATATGTAGGAAAGGAGGTTGTTCCAGAAAACAGAAGTTGAAGGATAAATGGATAAGATGAAAAGTTCGTTCTGTGAGTTTGAACTTGGACAGTAAAAGGATGTTGACTGGTTGTGGCACATGTTCAGACTGGTTTGAAAAAGAAAGTAGGAATTATAGAAGACAATTCAGAAGAACAGTGCCCATGGAAATATCTATAGAAAAGGCATGCAAAAGAAACAGAATGTCTGAGACAGAGAGTGGAGAGACGTTATAGATGGGTCATTAATTAATGTATGGAATACATTAATACGGCCCTCCTTTGAATGGAATCTAGAAGTCTGAGAGAGGTTTTGTGGAACGCCACTCTTACCATGGAATATTGTTCCCAGATGTGGGAACAGTATACCATGGTAGGGTGAATTTGTGATTTGTACAAAGTGAGCAGCTGTTTGGAAGAAAAGTGACACTAAGAGCAAAAGCAAAAACCCAGTTTTTAGATGCAGAGGAAGCAACATTTGTGATGTGCTTTTACCAGGAGAGAGAGAGAGAGAGAGAGAGAGAGAGACATTAGAAGTCAGGATAACCTCTAATAAAGATATGTGATCTTATCTAGAAATCTGAGCATTATCGAAGATAAGCATAGGAGCAAAAGAATTCTTTTCTGTGAGATATATGACAGGGCTGAGTTTTAGAAGGATTGAAATCAACTATGTTATCTACGACTCTGACCAGAGCAGCAAAGCAAAAGGCTCAAGCTAATGGGAGTGCTGTGGTTCAGGGAGAACTGAGGGGGGCAGTTGCCCTCAGAATCACAGCCTATTAAAATGCATTAATTGCTTGATGTTTATGGAGCAGTCAGGTACGGGACATGATACAGCCATGGGGATGTCTTTGTGTGTGCATGATTCAAGGAGTGTAAGGAAATCAGGCGACAACTCAGCATTGTTATGGGCCTACATGAGAGCTTGAAGGACAGGGTGGATGCCCTCGAAGCATTAAAAGTGAGGGGACCATCAAACTCTCAGCTGACCACACCAATGCCAGAGCTTGCACTTGGTCATCGTGCAACACAGCAGCAACCCCCAAGGCAGAATGCGCTGGTCCCAAAGGAACTAGTAGTTGTTGGTGACTCTATTGTCAGGGAAACAGGAAACATGCTTTGTAAAAAGGATAGGTGGAACAGGAACAGGGTATGTCTGCCGGGGGCAAAGGTTGATGACGTTGTAGAGTGGATATCATCTTTTAAGGGCACAAAAGGTGATATAGTTGTACACATTGGCACTAATGATATTAAGAGTAGGAGACCGGCGGAATTACTTAACAAGTACAGGTCACTGTTGAAAAAAAGCCGTGAATTAGGGTTGAATTTGAAAGTGTCTGCAATTCTGCCCAGACATGATAGGAGGGGAGTATATGATGAGAGCCCTGTCAATCAATTCGGCACTGGAAGGATTGTGCAGGGCTCAAGGGGTAGAATTTTTTTCAGCCTGGTCTGTACTTGTTAACAGGAGAGACTGCTTCTACAGGGATGGGATACACTTAAATAGAAAGGGTGCAAGAATGTTTGCTGATGCTATCTAGGCAGTGTTAGGTGGGTCAGAAAACTGCTAGATTGGGGGGATACAAGGACTAATAGATTAACAGTAGCCACTGGCAGAGGTGAAAGTGATTCTTGCACTGCTTCTATTGGAATGAGCCGGAGCTTGGAAAATAAGATGCAGGATAGTTCAGAGACTGCTGGGAATCATTGGGGTACAAATAAACACATAGGTTGTATTAGGGTAGTTAAGAAATAGAACAGGTCCATGTATAATTGCGTGTACACCAATGCTAGGAGTTTAGTAAATAAATTTGATGAATTTCAGGTATTGCTCAAAACATCAAAGGCAGATATTGTTGGGATATCAGAGACGTTGTATCACACAGATATAAGGAATGCAGAACTGGAATTTGGGGAGTACAATGTCTACAGAAAGGACAGACAGGGTAGGAAGGGAGGAGGGGTTATGTTATTAGTTAAGAAATGCATAAAATCCAACGAAGTGAAGCCAGTCGACATTGCCTGACAGTGCAATGTCGAGTCAGTTTGGTGTGACATAAGCATTGGGAGATCAAAATTGAGAGTAGGAGTGTGCTATAGGCCTAATGACTCTGATGAGTATAATAAGAAACTGCACGGGGAAATAGAGTGGGCCAGTAAATCAGAGAGTCTTACAATGGGTGATTTTAATTTTCCAGATATTGACTGGAATTTGGGGGCCGGTCACTCACACACTAGCAAAGCTTTTGTGGATTTATTGGATGATTGTTTTCTACATCAGCATGTTCGGGAGGCAACTAGAGAGAGCAATATTCTTGATTTGATTATCAGTAGTGATTCTTCATACATTAAGAATCTGCAGGTAAATGAACCACTAGGTGGCAGTGATCACAGTGTGCTGAAGTGGGATTTACTCAAAGAGGTAACTACCATTAGGGGTAAAGGGAAGGGTTATTGCTTTCGTAAAGGCAACTACGATGGTCTGAGACAGTATTTAAATTCTATACAGTGGGACCAACTGATGATGTTACCAACAGCAAATGCAAAATGGGAAGCATTCAAAGAACTTATCTTGGAAGCTACTAGGCTTTACATACCAACTAAGAAATATTGTTCAAGGTTTAGGCCTAAATGGATGTCAGATGAACTAATGAGACATATGGCAGAGAAGAAAAATGCATGGGATACAAATTAACACGTGACAGAGAAGCCTATGATAGATACAAGTTGATCTGTAACCAAGTTACAAAGGAGGTTAGGCAGGCAAAGGCAGATTATGAGAAATTTTTGGCAAGGGATGCAAAGCAAAACAGCAAAGAGTTCTTTACTTATGTAAACTCTAAGGAAGGCGATGAATCAGATTGGTCCACTTGTATCGATGGGTCAACTGTTGATGATCCTGCTCAGGTAGCTAACAAACTGAATGAATATTTTGCATCGACATTCACACATGAGGAGTTATTCAGCGAGGGGAATGCCAGAGGTGTATTCAACTCTGGCAGTAAGCTAGAGAATCTTGTAATAATTGTGAGTAAAGTGGAGGAGAAATTGTTGAAGATAAATACAAGAAAGGCACCTGGGGTGGATGGGATCTATCCAGTTATATTAAAGGAAGCAGCAAAGGAAGTAAGCAAACTCATAGCCATAATTATGAGAGCTTCCTTGGACTCAGGGGAAGTACCCATGGACTGGAGATGTGCAAATGTAACCCCAATTCACAAAGGAGGATCAAAGGGCGACACAAATAATTATAGACCTGTTAGTTTAACTTCTGTTCCTGGAAAATTAAGGGAGGCACTGGTTAAAGAAGCACTGCAGGATCATCTAGACAAGACTTCAGTCATAGCTCGGACACAGCATGGTTTTGTTAAGGGGAAGTCTTGCCTGACCAATTTGATTTGATACTATGATGCAGTCACAAAACAACTGGATGCAGGGAATAACTTTGATATTATATACTTGGATCTTAGAAAGGCTTTTGATACTGTTGCACATGGAAGGCTGCTGCACAAATTGGAGCAGTGTGGCATTGGAGGCAAATTGCTGCTATGGATAAAGGGGTGGTTGAGGGGGAGAAGACAGAGTGATGATCAATGGACAATGCTCATCGTGGGCTAGTGTTATTAGTGTAGTCCCTCGGGGTTCAGTTTTGGGTCCATTATTATTTTCTGTATTTTTAAATGATATCGATGATGGTATATCAAGTTTAATGTCCAAGTTTGCCGACAATACAAAGGTTGGCAGGGTTGTCAAGGACACTACTGACACTATGCTACTGCAACAGGATCTGGAAAGGTTGAGCAGATGGGCTTCGAGGTGGCAAATGAAGTTTAACATTGACAAATGTAAAGTACTACATATGGGAAACAGCAACCCCAGAGCAACGTATAAATTCTGTGGTACTACACTGACAGTGGTAGAGAATGAAAGGGACCTGGGGGTGGTTGTCCAGGGAGATATGAAGTTTTCTGAGCAGTGCAGACGGGCTGCAAGAGTAGCTCATGGTGTATTGTCGATGATATATAGGAATTTTTCTAGCAGGGATAAGGAGGTGATTATTCCATTGTATAAGGCAATGGTCAGACCACACCTAGAGTACTGTATACAAGTCTGGAGGCCTCATTTCAAGAAGGATGTAGAGATGCTGGAACGAGAACAGAGAAGGGCAACAAGATTAGTGAATGGAACAAAGGGTGCTCTTATGAAGAAAGGCTTAAGTTTTGCAAATTAGTGTCTGGAGACTAGGCACTTGCGAGGTGATCTGATAGAGGTGTATAAAGCCTTGAATGGTTTGAGCATGCTCAATGCTGATGGGATTCTTCCTCTTGCTCAGAATAATCACCTGAGAGGGCATAAATTCAAATTGAGAAAAGACAGATGTAGGATAGAAGTGAGGAAATTTTTGCCTTTAGCCAGCGGGTGGTTGGTTGGTGGAATAAACTTCCATCCCTTGTCGTGGAAGTTGATAGCCTAAATAAGTTTAAGGCTCAGCTGGACAGGTATTTCGAACCAACAGAGGGGTGAAGTGGAAGTGGTTATTTTTTATTTATTTATTTATTTATTATTTATTTATATTTTTTTTTGGCGGATGCTGCATAAGCTTGCTTTCTTGCATCTAATGCCTCTACTAATGCTAAAATGCTAATGCTAATCTTTGTCTCACTGGAGAATGACTTGGAGATTGGAGGAATTGGTAGGTGATATTCTAGAAGTTGAAGCTGTTTGTGCATGGCAAGGTTTCTCAAACTAGAAGGTAGAATTCAATGTGCTATCATCAACAAAAATATGGATAGAATTTCTGGTCAATGGAAGGTCATTAATATTAGCATTAGCATTAGCATTAGCATTAGTAGAGGCATTTGATGCAAGAAAGCAAGCTTATGCAGCATCAGCCAAAAAAAAAAAAAAAAAAAAAAAAAGTAACATAAATAAATAAAAATAACCACTTCCACTTCACCCCTCTGTTCGTTCGAAATACCTGTCCAGCTGAGCCTTAAACTTATTTAGGCTATCAACTTCCACGACAAGGGATGGAAGTCTGTTCCACCCACCAACCACCCGCTGGCTAAAGGCAAATTTCCGCACATCTATCCTACATCTGTCTTTCCTCAATTTGAATTTATGCCCTCTCAGGTGATTTTTCTGAGCTAGAGGAAGAATCCCATCAGCATTGAGCATGCTCAAACCATTCAAGGCTTTGTACACCTCTATCAGATCACCCCGCTGGTGCCTAGTTTCCAGACACTGTAATTTGCAAAACTTAAGCCTTTCTTCGTAAGAGAACCCCTTTGTCCCATTCATCAATCTAGTTGCCCTTCTCTGTACTCGTTCCAGCAGCTCTACATCCTTCCTGAAATGAGGCCTCCAGGCCTGTATACAGTACTCTAGGTGTGGCCTGACCATTGCCTTATACAAGGGAATAATCACCTCCTTATCCCTGCTAGAAAAATTTCTATATATCATTGACAATACACCATGAGCTACTCTTGCAGCTCGTCTGCACTGCTCAGAGAACTTCATATCTGCCTGCACCACCACCCCCAGGTCCCTTTCATTCTCTACCACTGTCAGTGTAGTACCACAGAGTTGATACGTTGCTCTGGGGTTGCTGTTTCCCATATGTAGTACTTTACATTTGTCAATGTTAAACTTCATTTGCCACCTCGAAGCCCATCTGCTCAACCTTTCCAAATCCTGTTGCAGCAGCATAGTGTCAGTAGTGTCCTTGACAACCCTGCCAACCTTTGTATCATCTGCAAACTTGGACATTAAGCCTGATATACCATCATCAATATCATTTATAAATACAGAAAACAATAAAGGCCCCAATACTGAACCCTGAGGGACTCCACTAATAACATTAGTCCACGATGAGCAGTGTCCATTGATTACCACTCTCTGTCTTCTCCCCCTCAACCACCCCTTTATCCATAGCAGCAACTTGCCTCCAATGCCACACTGCTCCAATTTGTGCAGCAGTCTTCCATGTGCAACAGTATCAAAAGCCTTTCTAAGATCCAAGTATATAATATCAAAGTTATTCCCTGCCTCCAGTTCTTTTGTGACTGCATCATAGTATCCAATCAAATTGGTCAGGCAAGACTTCCCCTTAACAAAACCATGCTGTGTCCTAGCTATAACTGAAGTCTTGTCTAGATGATCCTGCAGTGCTTCTTTCACCAGTGCCTCCATTAATTTTCCGGGAACAGAAGTTAAACTCACAGGTCTATAATTACTTGTGTCAGCCTTTGATCCCCCTTTGTGAATTGGGGTCACATTTGCACATCTCCAGTCAATGGGTACCTCCCCTGAGTCCAAGGAAGCTCTCATAATTATGGCTAAGGGTTTGCTTACCTCCTTTGCTGCCTCCTTTAATATAACTGGATAGATCCCATCCACCCCAGGTGCCTTTCTTGTGTTTATCTTCAACAATTTCTCCTCCACTTTGCTCTCAGTTATTACAAGATTCTCTAGCTTACTGCTAGAGTTGAATACACCTCTGGCATTCCCCTCGCTGAATAACTCCTCATGTGTGAATGTCGATGCAAAATATTCATTTAGTTTGTTAGCTACCCGAGCAGGGTCATCAACAGTTGACCCATCGATCTCAAGTGGACCAATCTGATTCATCCCCTTCCTTCTAGAGTTTACATAAGTAAAGAACTCTTTGCTGTTTTTCTTCGCATCCCTTGCCAAGGATCTCTCGTAATCTGCCTTCGCCTGCCTAACCTCCTTTGTAACTTGGTTACAGATCAACTTGTATCTATCATAGGCATCCGTGTCACGTGTTAATTTGTATGTATCCCATGCATTTTTCTTCTCTGCCATATGCCTCATTAGTTCATCTGACAACCATTTAGGCCTAAACCTTGAACAATATTTCTTAGTTGGTATGTAAAGCCTAGTAGCTTCCACGATAAGTTCCTTGAATGCTTCCCATTTTGAATTTGCTGTTGGCAATATCATCAGTTGATCCCACTGTATAGAATTTAAATACTGTCTCAGTCCATTGTAGTCGCCTTTACGAAAGCAATACCCCTTCCCTTTACCCCTAATGGTAGTTACCTCTTTGAGTAACTCCCACTTCAGCACACTGTGATCACTGCCACCAAGTGGTTCATTTATCTGCAGATTCTGAATGCATGAAGAATCACTACTGATAATCAAATCAAGAGTATTACTCCCTCTAGTTGCCTCCCGAACATGCTGATGTAGAAAACAATCATCCAATAAATCCACAAAAGCCTTGCTACTGTGTGAGTGACCAGCCCCCAAATTCCAGTCAATATCTGGGAAATTAAAATCCCCCATTATAAGACTCTCTGATTTACTGGCCCACTCTATTTCTCCGAACAGTTTCTTATTATACTCATCAGAGTCATTAGGCCTATAGCACACTCCTACTCTCAATTTTGATCTCCCAATGCTTATGTCACACCAAACTGACTCGACACTGCACTGTCCAGCGATGTCGACTGGCTTCACTTCCTTGGATTTTATGTGTTTCTTAATTAATAGCATAACCCCTCCTCCCTTCCTATCCTGTCTATCCTTTCTGTACACATTGTACTCCCCAAATTCCAGTTCTGCATTTCTTATATCTGTGTGACACCACATCTCTGAAATCCCCACAATATCTGCCTTTGATGTTTTGAGCAATACCTCAAATTCATCAAATTTATTTACTAAACTCCTAGCATTGGTGTACACACAAGTATACATGCACCTGTTCTTTTTCTTAGCTACCCTAACACAACCCATGTGTTTACTTGTACCCCAATGATTCCCAGCAGTCTCTGAAATATCCTGCATCTTATTTTCCAGGCTGCGGCTCATTCCAATAGAAGCAGTGCAAGAATCACTTTCACCTCTGCCAGTGGCTACTGTTAATCTATTAGTCCTTGTATCCCCCCAATCTAGCAGTTTTCCGACCCACCTAACATTGCCTCGATAGCATCAGCAAACATTCTTGCACCCTTTCTATTTAAGTGTATCCCATCCCTGTAGAAGCAGTCTCTCCTGTTAACAAGTACAGACCAGGCTGAAAAAAATTCTACCCCTTGAGCCCTGCACAATCTTTCCAGGGCCGAATTGATTGACAGGGCTCTCATCATATACTCCCTCCTATCGTGTCTGGGCAGAATTGCAGACACTAAAAGAGGAAAAGAGTGGGAGAAAGAACAGAACCTTGGTAACACCAGCATTAGTGGAGAAGTTAGAAGCCAGAGTGATAAGAGATAAAATTGGATACCCAATTACATAAAACAGTTGGCAAACCATAAGATGGAAGCTCATTTAGAAGACCTTTATGCAAAACACGATTGAAAGCCTTTAAAATGGCAAGGGTTTCTTGGGTTTCAGCAAACTTTGCCATTGAATTTGTCCATAGATGGGTAATATAAGCCCATATATCACCAGTGTATTGACACTGACAGAATGCATACTGGCAATCATTGATCAGATGAAGATTTCTAGATTATTTAGGTGTTCATAGTTAATTGATTTTTCCATTACTTTAGAAAGAGTAGAAGTAAAATGCAATGGGACGATAATTGGATGGAAGGGATTTGTCACCCTCTTTAGGAACCAGTTGGATACGAGAAATTTCCAAACAGAAAGGAAAACACTGGTGCAATAAGAAAGTGTAAAAAGGCAACAAAAACTGAAAAGGAGTAAGCCCAGGAGCAGGTTTTAAGAACAAGCGGAAAGTACCATCAAAATCTGGCACTTTCTAAGCATCAAGACTGTTCTAAATTCTTCTGACATCCTTTTTACAGAAGAAAACAGGAGGCATTGAATAGAGTTTACTGGGAATTGTAGGATGTGGTTTACCAAGATCATTAATATACAAGTTAGAAGAAAAGAAGGATGCTAGCAGATCCATCCTAGGTCTAGGTATTTAGAAGACCTTTATGCGAAACACGATTAAAAGCTTTTGAAATATCAAGAGCAACTTCTTCAGTTTCACCAAACTTTTCCATTGAATTTGTCCATAGATGGGTAACATAAGCCAATATATCACCAGTTGATTGACACTGACAGACAGGTGGGAAGGAGCAGCAGTGCGTAGCATACGCTTCTTGATTTAGACCGGGGTTCGAGCCCGTCACCACCAAATACGGAGGATGCGGAAAGGTCAGGGAATGACCACCGCATATCCCCGGAGCAATATGGCCTTAGTTGCTAATGCTCCTAAAAACCAAATAACAAACAACAAACAACAACATTGACAGAATCCATACTGGCAATCATTGATTAGATGAAGGTTTCTAGAGAGTTTTTGGAGTTCATGGTTAATTGATTTCTCTATTATTTTAGAAACAGTAGAAGTAAGTGCAGTGGAACAATAATTTAATGGGAGGGATTTGTCACTCTTTTTAGGAACTGGCTGGATATGAGCAGTTTCCAAGCATAACAGAAAACACTGGTGCAATAAGAAAGTGTAAACAGGTTATGCAGAAAAGGAATAAGTGCAGGATGTGTTTTGAGAATAAGTGGAGAAATTTCTCGTAATCTTTGCCAAAGGTTATGAGAAATTTTTGGCAAAGAATGCCTAAGAAAAACAGAAAGGATTTCTTTACTTATATAAACTCTAAAAGGAAGGGGATGAATCTGATTGGTCCACTTGATATCGATGTTTCGATTGTTGATGATCCTGCTCAGATAGCAAACAAACTGAATGAGTATTTTGCATCTACATTCACACATGTGGAGTTATTAAGGTTTGAAAATGCCAGAAGGTTATCAAATTGTAACAGGGTGCTTAATGATTTTGTAATAACTGAGAACAAAGTGGGGGTGAAATTGTTGAAGTTAAACATTAAAAAGGCACCTGGGGTGGATGGGATCTATTCAGTTATATTAAAGGAGACGGCAAAGGAAGTAAGCACACCCTTAGCCATAATTATGAGAGCATCCTTGGACTCAAGGGAGGTCTCCATGGACTGAAGATGTGCAGATGTGTCCCCAATTCACAAAGGGGGATCAAAGGGTGACACGAGTAATTACAGACCAGTTAGTTTAACTTCTGTTCCAGGTAAAATAATGGAGTCACTGGTTAAAGATGCATTGCAGGATCATTTAGACAAGACTTTTTTTTTTTTTTTTTTTTTTTATATAAACCCCAAACACGAGAGGTATTAGAACCTATAGTACTTAGTACCATGCTTGGGTTGGAGATTGAGAAGATGAAAGAAGATATTTGTTGACATTGGACTTGAAGTTCTGTACACTGTAATTTTCAGGAAATACGTATGAAGAAAGGTTGTTCCAGAAAACAGCAGTTGAATGAATAAATGAGGAAGATGAAAAGTTGGTGCTGCGAGTTTGAAGTTGGACAGTAAATGGATGTTGGCTGGTGGTGGCACGTGTTCGGACTGTTTTGAAAGAGAGAGTGGGAATTATAGAAGCCAATTCAGAAGAACAGTGCCTATGGAAGTATCTGTAGAAGAGGCATGCAGCAGAAACAGTACGCCTATGAGAAAGGGAATGGAGAGACTCTGTTAGAGATGAATCATTAATTAACCTAACTGCCCTCTTCTGAATGGAATCAAGAAGCCTGAGAGAGGTTTTGGGGGCACAACCCCAGATGTGGGAACAATATTCCATGGCAGGGCAGACTTGCGATTTATACAGAGTAAGCAGCTGTTTGGAAGAAAAGTAACGCCGAGAGCGAAAGAGAAAACCAAGTTTTTTTAGATGCAGAGGAAGCAATATTTGTAATGTGCTTGTGCCAAGAGAGATTAGAAGTCAGGGTAATCCCCAAAAGAGATATATCATTTTGCCTAGAAATCGGAGTGTCACTAAAGATAAGCATAGGAGCAGAAGAATTCTTTTTGCGAGATATAAGACAAGACTGAGTTTTGGAAGGGTTGAAATCAACTAAGCTGTCTTTGCCCCACTGGAGAATTACCTGAATATCTAAGGAATTGGTAGCAGATTTTCGAGAAGTTGAAGTTGATTGAGCAGGGCAAGGTTTCTCAAAATGGAAAGTGGAATGCAATGTGCTATCATCGGCAAAACTGTGGATAGGTGTCCAGTCAATGGAAGAAAGTCATTAATATACAAGGGGAAAAGAGTGGGAGAAAGAACTGAACCTTGGGGGACACCGGCATTAATGGAGAAGTTAGAAGACAGAGAGCGATCAGAGAGAAAACTGGATAACCAATTACTAAAAGCAGTTGGCAAACCATAAGATGAAAGCTTGTTTAGAAGACCTTTATGCCAAACACGATCGAAAGCCTTTGAGATGTCAACAGCAACCACTTGTGTTCCACCGAACCTTTCCATTGAATTAGTCCCTAAATGGGTAACATAAGCCAGAATATCACCAGTGGATCGTCACTCACGGAATCCATACTGGCGATCGTTGATCAGACGGAGGGTTTCTAGGTAGGTTAAGAGTTGGGGGTTAATTGATTTCTCCATTACTTTAGAAAGAGTAGAAGTAATTGCAATGGGATGATAATTGGATGGGAGGGATTTGTTACCCTTTTTAGGAACTGGCTGGATATTAGCAAATTTCCAAGCAGAAGGAAAAACACCTTTGGAATAAGAAAATGAAAAAAGGCGGCAAAGAATAGGAGTACATTCAAGAGCACAGGTTTTGAGAACAAGTAGAGAAATACCATCGGGACCTGGAGCTTCCTTAGCATCAAGAATCGTCAAAATCCTTCTGACATCCTTTTGACGGAAGATCACAGGAGGCATTGAATGGAGCATGTTGGGAATGGTGGGAGGTGTTTTACCAAGATCATTAATACATGAGTTGGAAGAAAAATGCGATGCTATCAGGTCAGCTTTATCCTTGGCTGAAGTGACAACAGAACCATCTGGTTTGGAGAGAGAGAGGTGGGAGCAGAGATGGACAAAAGTTGCGGCCAATAGCTTTGGCAAGAGCCAAATAACTGTTTTTAATAACTGCTTTACAATTGTTGCAAGCTTTGGTGTAGGCAGAAAATGAAACTGGAGAATTAGAAACAAGCCAATTACGATATGCAACATTCTTCTCTTGTGAACAGCCTTAGCACATTTATTGGAAAACCAAGGTTTATTTAAAGGAAGAGACTTTAAAGTGGAGTATGGGATAAATGATTCCATTCCTGCAAGAATAATTTCACTGACACGATCTGAGCAAACGTTGACATCAGAAGTTTTGAAACAGTAATCTGACCAAAGAAAAGAAGTCTCGCAGGTCATCCCATTTTGCATTCTTGTAAGGCCAAACAACACGAGGTTGGGAATAGCCATGAGATAAAGGTTCCATTGGAGAAGAGACAATCACCAAGTTGTGATATGAAGTGCCTAAAGGACCTCTCATTTCGACTGTGTACTTAGAAGGGTTGTTTGTGTGAAAAAGATCAAGCGTATTGGCTGTATGATTAGGATTGTCCTGTGTTCTTGTAGGTAAATGAAAAATCTGTGCAAGGTCATTAGTAATTGCAAAAGCCTCAGCATCTTGACCAGCTGGGTCGGTGTGACTAGAAAACGGAAGCCAGCTGGAGTTGTGAACATTAAAATCACCAAGGAAAATTACCTCACTGTTAGGAAAGTTGGACTGGAGAAAGTCAAGTTACAAAGAGAGGAAGTCAAAGAGCTCCAAGTGATTAGTGGAGTTGGGAGAATGGTAGAGACAAACAGATGCAATTGACACAATGAGGTAGAGAGATTTTAAGCCAGAGAAGATCAAAGAGAGGAGATTCCAAATTGCCAAGTCTCTGACAGGGAATATCAGAACGGACATATGCACAAGTACCGACTTTTGAGGCGAAAGGAATCATACAGCGAATAATTTGGGCATCTGAGATGGGCAGTAGTTGAATCAACCAATAACTGAGATTCTGTCAGAAAAAATACATGGGGTTTGGTAGACTGCAAGTGGAAATGGACATCGTTGAGATTAGAATTGAGACCACGTATATTTGTGAAATGAATTATGAAGTGCTTGGGAGGTTTAGATATTTTCGCAGATAGTCTTGCTCTATTAGTTTGACAATTCATGGTGTATTAATATATAACTGCAGCAATAATACAGACACAGCATGGGTTTGTTAAGGGAAAGCCTTGTGTGACAAATTTGATTGGTTATTATGATGTGTTTACAAAGGAACTGAATGCAAAAAATAATTTTGATATCATATACTTGGATTTCAGGAAAGCTTTTGACACTGTTGCGCATGGAAGACTACTGTACAAATTGGAGCAGAATGGTATTAAGGGTAAGTTGCCACAATGGATAAAAGGATGGTTAAGTGTGAGAAGCTAGAGGGTGGTAATCAATGGGTGCTGCTCTTCTTGGACTAATGTTATTAGTGGAGTCCCACAGGGTTTGGTGTTAGGTCCACTGTTGTTTTGTATATTTATCAATGATATTGATGAAGGTATATCAGGCTTAATGTCGAAGTTTGCAGATGATACAAAGGTTGGCAGGGTTGTTAATGACAGTAATGGCAGTGTGCTACTGCAACAGGATCTAGATAATTTGGGCAGATGGGCTAAGAAGTGGCAACTGAAGTTTAACCTTGACAAATGCAAAGTACTGCATATGAGTAGAAGTAACCCCAGAGAAACATACAAACTGTGTGGTACTACACTTAAGGTGGTAGAAAATGAAAAAGACCTGGGAGTGATTGTGCAGTCAGATATGAAGTTTTCTGAGCAATGCAGACAGGCTGCCTGGGCAGGTCATGGGCCGTTGTCAATGATATACAGGAATGTTGTTAGCAGGGAAATGGAGGTGATTGTCCCTCTGTATAAGGCAATGGTCAGGCCACAGCTTGAGTACTTCGTGCAGGTCTTGAGCCCTCATTTTAGGAAGGATGTAGATTTTCTTGAGCATGTTCAGAGAAGGGCAACAAGATTGGTGAGGGGAATGAAGGGATCCTCTTACCAGGAGAGGCTTAAGTTCTGCAAATTGCAGCAGCTGGAGACTAGGCACCTGCAAGGTGATCTGATTGAGGTGTATAAGGCCATATATATATTAAGTGCAATAGCATCATTAATACAGAGCCATTTCTGAATAAACAGAATATTTATAAGGCGGCATCGTTTTAAGTTATATCTTTAATTGTGAATATCTTCACAACGAGTTGCCATGATATTGCACTACTTCGAATAAGTAATGCTTCACCTAAGGTGAAGACTAATGTTACTTATTCTCAGATAGGTACCATCACAAAACAGACGGCACCATTTCAAGGCTATTTGGTCCTTCTTTGGTGGGTGGAAAATGATGCCGTCTGGGTCTCTAATGTGCCTAGTTTCCAGTGTTGCCTCTAATGTGCCTGGTTTCCAAGCTTTGCAACCCACATATTCGAAGTCTTTCCTCATATGGCACCCTTTTGCCGTGTTCACCAGGTGAGTTACGCATCTCTGGACCATGAAATAGGTGGGTATATGGGATGTGTTAGGGTAACTTAGAATAGGAGTTGGAGCATGTATGCTTGCATATATACCAATGCTAGAAGTATAGTAAATAAATTTGATGAATTTGAAGTGTTGGTCAAGACATCAAAGGCGGATATTGTTGGTATAGCAGAGATGTGGTGTCACACAGATATAAGGAATGCTGAACTGGAATTTGGGGAGCACAATGTGTACAGAAAGGATAGACAGGATAGAAAGGGAGGAGGTGTTATGCTGTTAATTAAGAAAAACATAAAATCAAAAGAAGTGCATCCAGTTGATATAGATGAACAGTGCACTGTTGAGTCAGTTTGGTGTGACATAAGCACTGCGAAAGCAAAAATAAGAGTAGGAGTGTATTATAGTGTTAGGGTAGCTAAGAATAGAAACAGGTGCATGTATACTTGCGTGTACACTAATGCTAGGAGTTTAGTAAATAAATTTGATGAATTTGAGGTATTACTCAAAACATCAAAGGCAGATATTGTTGGGATATCAGAGACGTGGTGTCACACAGATATAAGGAATGCAGAACTGGAATTTGGGGAGTACAACGTCTACAGAAAGGATAGACAGGATAGGAAGGGAGGAGGGGTTATGCTATTAGTTAAAAAACACACATAAAATCCAAGGAAGTGAAGCCAGTTGACATCACTGGACAGTGCAGTGTTGAGTCAGTTTGGTGTGACATAAGCATAGGTAAATCAAAATTGAGAGTAGGAGTGTGCTATAGGCCTAATGACTCTGATGAGTATAATAAGACACTGTACAGGGAAATAGAATGGGCCAGTAAATCAGAGAGTCTTATAATGGGGGATTTTAATTTCCCAGATATTGACTGGAATTTGTGGGTTGGTCACTCAAACACTAGCAAGGCTTTTGTGGATTTATTGGATGATTGTTTTCTACACCAGCATGTTCGTGAGGCAACAAGAGGGAGCAATACTCTTGATCTGATTATCAGTAGTGATTCTTCATGCATTAGGAATCTGCAGATAAATGAACCACTGGGTGGCAGTGATCACAGTGTGCTGAAGTGGGATTTACTCAAGGAGGTAACTACCATCAGAGGTAAAGGGAAGGGTTTTTGCTTTCGTAAAGGCGACTATGATGGTCTGAGACAGTATTTAAATTCTATACAGTGGGACCAACTGATGATGTTACCAACAGCAAATTCAAAATGGGAAGCATTCAAGGAACTAATCTTGGAAGCTACCAGGCTTTACATACCAACCAAGAAATATTGTTCAAGGTTCAGGCCTAAATGGTTGTCAGATGAACTAATGAGACATATGGCAAAGAAGAAAAATGCATGGGATACATACAAATTAATGGGTGACGTGGAAGCCTATGATAGATATAAGTTGATCTGTAACCAAGTCACAAAGGAGATTAGGCAGGCAAAGGCAGATTATGAGAAATCCTTGGCAAAGGATGCAAAGAAAAACAGAAAAGAGTTCTTTACCTATTTAAACTCAAGAAGGAAAGGGATGAATCAGATTGGTCCACTGGATGTTGATGGTTCAACAGTTGAGGATCCAGCTCAGGTGGCTAACAATCTAAACGAGTATTTTGCATCTACATTCACACATGAGGAGTTATTCAGGAAGGGGAATGTCGTAGGTGAAGTAAACATTGGCAGTGAGCTAGATGATTTTCTAATAACTGAGAGGAAAGTGGAGGAGAAATTGTTGAGGATAAACATAAAAAAGGCACCCGGGGTGGATGGGATCTATCCAGTTATATTAAAGGAGGCAGCAAAGGAAGTAAGCAAACCCCTAGCCATAATTATGAGAGCTTCTTTGGACTCAGGGGAGGTATCCATGGACTGGAGATGTGCAAATGTAACCCCAATTCACAAAGGAGGATCAAAGGCTGACACAAGTAATTATAGACCTGTTAGTTTAACTTCGGTTCCAGGAAAATTAATGGAGGCACTGGTTAAAGAAGCACTGCAGGATCATCTGGACAAGAATTCAGTTATAGCTCAGACACAGCATGGGTTTGTTAAGGGCAGGTCTTGTCTGACCAATTTGATTGGATACTATGATGTAGTCACAAAAGAACTGGATGCAGGGAATAACTTTGATATTATATATTTGGATCTTAGAAAGGCTTTTGATACTGTTGCGCATGGAAGACTGCTGCACAAATTGGAGAAGTGTGGCATTGGAGGCAAATTGCTGCTATGGATAAAGGGATGGTTGAGTGGCAGAAGACAGAGAGTGGTAATCAATGGACACTGCTCAACGTGGACTAATGTTATTAGTGGAGTTCCTCAGGGTTCAGTGTTGGGTCCATTGTTGTTTTCTGTATTTATAAATGATATTGATGATGGTGTATCGGGCTTAATGTCCAAGTTTGCAGACGATACAAAGGTTGGCAGGGTTGTTAAGGACACTACTGATACTATGCTGCTGCAACAGGATCTGGAAAGGTTGAGCAGATGGGCTGAGAGGTGGCAAATGAAGTTTAACATTGACAAATGTAAAGTACTACATATGGGAAACAGTAACCCCAGATCAACGTATCAACTCTGTGGTACTACGCTGACAGTGGTAGAGAATGAAAAGGACCTGGGGGTAATTGTGCAGGCAGATATGAAGTTCTCTGAGCAGTGCAGACGAGCTGCAAGGGTAGCTCATGGTGTCTTGTCAATGATATACAGGAATTTTTTTAGCAGGGACAGGGATGTGATTATTCCCTTGTATAAGGCATTGGTCAGGCCACACCTTGAGTACTGTATACAGGTCTGGAGGCCTCATTTCAAGAAGGATGTAGAGCTGATGGAACGAGTACAGAGAAGGGCAACAAGATTAGTGAATGGAACAAAGGGTTGCTCTTACGAAGAAAGGCTTAAGTTTTGCAAATTACAGAGCCTGGAGACTAGGCATCGCCGAGGTGATCTGATAGAGGTGTACAAGGCTTTGAATGGCTTGAGCATGCTCAATGCCGATGGGATTCTTCCTCTTGCTCAGAATAATCACCTGAGAGGGCATAAATTCAAATTGAGGAAGGATGGATGTCGGATAGATGTGCGGAAATTCACCTTTAGCCAGCGGGCAGTTGGTTTGTGGAATAGACTTCCATCGCTTGTTGTTGAAGTTGATAGCCTAAACAAATTTAAGGCTCAGCTGGACAGGTATTTCGAACGAATTGAGGGGTGAAATGGGAGTAGTGGTTTTTTTTTTTTTTTTTTGGCTGATGCTGAATAAGCTTGCTTTCTTGCATCATATGCCTCTACTAATGCTAATGCTAATAGACCTAATGACTCGAATGAGTACAATGAACAATTGTACAGAGAAATAGAGTGGGCTAGTAAATCGGAATGTCTTATGGGGGATTTTAACTTCCCAGATATTGACTGGAACTTGTGGGTTGGTCACTCACACACTAGTCAGACTTTTTGTGGATTTATTGGATGATTGTTTTCTGCAGCAACATGTTCGAGAGGCAACCAGAGAAAGTAATACTCTTGATCTGGTTATCAACAGTGATCATTCGTGTATTAAGAATTTGCAGATAAAGTAACCACTAGGTGGCAGTGATCACAGTGTACTGATGTGGGGTTTACTTAAAGATTTAATTACCATCAGGGGTAAAGGAAAGGGTTTTTGCTTCTGTAAAGGTGAGTACAGTGGTCTCAGAAAGTTTTTAAATTCTGTACACTGGGATCAACTGACGATGTTACCCACAGTAAATTCTAAGTGGGAAGCATTCAAGGAATTAATTGTGGAAGCTACTAAAAGTTTCATACCTATTAAGAAATATTGTTCAAGGTTTAGGCCTAAGTGGGTATCTCATGAACTAATATGACTCGTAATAGAGAAGAAAAATGCATGGGATGCATATAAATTATCAAGCGACTCAGAAGCCTATGGCAGATATAAGCTAGTCTGTAATCAGGTGACAAAGGAGGTTAGGTAGGCGAAGGTAGATTACGAGAAATCCTTGGCAAAAGATGCTAAGAAAAACAGCAAGGATTTCTTTACTTATATAAACTCTAAAAGGAAGGGGATGAATCTGATTGGTCCACTTGACATCAATAGTTCGACTGTTGATGATCCTGCTCAGATAGCAAACAAACTGAATGAGTATTTTGCATCTACATGCACAAATGAGGAATTATTAAGGTTTGAAAATGGCAGAAGGTTATCAAATTGTACCAGGATACTTAATGATTTTGGAATAATTGAAAGCAAAGTGGAGGAGAAATTGTTGAAGTTAAACATAAGAAAAGCACCTGGGGTGGATGGGATCTATCCAGTTATATTAAAGGAGGCGGCAAAGCAACTAAGCAAACCCTTAGCCATAATTATGAGAGCATTCTTGGACTCAGGGGAGGTTCCCACGGACTGGAGATGTGGAAATGTATCCCCAATTCACAAAGGGGGATCGAAGGGTGACACGAGTAATTACAGACCAGTTAGTTTAACTTCTGTTCCGGGTAAAATAATGGAGTCACTGGTTAAAGATGCATTGTAGGATCATCTAGACAAGACTGCAGCAATAATTCAGACGCAGCATGGGTTTGTTAAGGGAAAGTCTTGTCTGACAAATTTGATAGGATATTATGATGTGGTTACAAAGGAACTGAATGCAAAAAATAATTTTGATATCATATATTTGGATTTCAGGAAAGCTTCTGACACTGTTGTGCATGGAAGACTATTGTACAAATTGGAGCAGAATGGTATTAAGGGTAAGTTGCCACAATGGATAAAAGGATGGTTAAGTGTGAGAAGCTAGAGGGTGGTAATCAATGGGTGCTGCTCTTCTTGGACTAATGTTATTAGTGGAGTCCCACAGGGTTCGGTGTTAGGTCCACTGTTGTTTTGTATATTTATCAATGATATTGATGAAGGTATATCAGGGTTAATGTCGAAGTTTGCAGATGATACAAAGGTTGGCAGGGTTGTTAATGACAGTAATGGCAGTGTGCTACTGCAACAGGATCTAGATAATTTGGGCAGATGGGCTAAGAAGTGGCAACTGAAGTTTAACCTTGACAAATGCAAAGTACTGCATATGAGTAGAAGTAACCCCAGAGAAACGTACAAACTGTGTGGTACTACACTTAAGGTGGTAGAAAATGAAAAAGACCTGGGAGTGATTGTGCAGTCAGATATGAAGTTTTCTGAGCAATGCAGACAGGCTGCCTGGGCAGGTCATGGGCCGTTGTCAATGATATACAGGAATGTTGTTAGCAGGGAAATGGAGGTGATTGTCCCTCTGTATAAGGCAATGGTCAGGCCACAGCTTGAGTACTTCGTGCAGGTCTTGAGCCCTCATTTTAGGAAGGATGTAGATTTTCTTGAGCATGTACAGAGAAGGGCAACAAGATTGGTGAGGGGAATGAAGGGATCCTCTTACCAAGAGTGGCTTAAGTTCTGCAAATTGCAGTGGCTGGAGACTAGGCACCTGCACGGTGATCTGATTGAGGTATATAAGGCCTTGAATGAGTTGAGCACGCTGAATTCTGATGGGATCCTTCCACTTGTTCAGATTACGAAACTAAGGGGGCATAAATTCAAATTAAGAAAAGACATGTAGAATAGATATGCGGAAATTTGCCTTTAGCCAGCGGGTGGTTAATTGCTGGAACAGGAGGGAGTATATGATGAGAGCCTTTTCGATCAATTCGGCCCTGGAAAGATTGTGCAAGGCTCAAGGGGTAGAATTTTTTTCAGCCTGGACTGTACTTGTTAACAGGAGAGATTGCTTCTACAGGGATGGGATACACTTAAATAGAAAGGGTGCAAGAATATTTGCTGATGCTATCGAGGCAGTGTTAGGTGGGTCGGAAAACTGCTAGCTTTGGGAGATACAAAGACATTAGCATTAGTAGAGGCATTTGATGCAAGAAAGCAAGCTTATGCAGCATCAGCCAAAAAAAAAAAAAAAAACCCACTTCCACTTCACCCCTCTGTTCGTTCAAAGTACCTGTCCAGTTGAGCCTTAAACTTATTTAGGCTATCAACCTCCACCACAAGGGATGGCAGTCTGTTCCACCAACCAACCACCCGCTGGCTAAAGGCAAATTTCCGCACGTCTATCCTACATCTGTCTTTCCTCAATTTGAATTTATGCCCTCTCAGGTGATTTTTCTGAGCTAGAGGAAGAATCCCATCAGCATTGAGCATGCTTAAACCATTCAAGGCTTTATACACCTCTATCAGATCACCTCGCTGGTGCCTAGTCTCCAGACACTGTAATTTGCAAAACTTCAGCCTTTCTTCGTAAGAGCACCCCTTTGTTCCATTCACTAATCTTGTTGCCCTTCTCTGTACTCGTTCCAGCAGCTCTACATCCTCCTTGAAATGAGGCCTCCAGACCGGTATACAGTACTCTAGGTGTGGCCTGACCATTGCCTTATACAATGGAATAATCACCTCCTTATCCCTGCTGGAAAAATTCCTGTATATCATTGACAATACTCCATGAGCTACTCTTGCAGCCCGTCTGCACTGCTCAGAGAACTTCATATCTGCCTGCACAACCATCCCAAAGTCCCTTTCATTCTCTACCACTGTCAGTGTAGTACCACAGAGTTGATACGTTTCTCTGGGGTTGCTGTTTCCCATGTGTAGTTCTTTACATTTGTCAATGTTAAACTTCATTTGCCACCTCTCAGCCCATCTGCTCAACCTTTCCAGATCCTGTTGCAGCAGCATAGTGTCAGTAGTGTCCTTGACAACCCTGCCAACCTTTGTATCATCTGCAAACTTGGACATTAAGCTTGATATACCATCATCAATATCATTTATAAATACAGAAAACAATAATGGACCCAACACTGAGCCCTGAGGGACTCCACTAATAACATTAGTCCACGATGAGCAGTGTCCATTGATTACCACTCTCTGTCTTCTCCCCCTCAACCACCCCTTTATCCATAGCAGCAATTTGCCTCCAATGTCACACTGCTCCAATTTGTGTAGCAGTCTTCCATGTGCAACAGTATCAAAAGCCTTTCTAAGATCCAAGTATATAATATCAAAGTTATTCCCTGCATCCAGTTCTTTTGTGACTGCATCATAGTATTCAATCAAGTTGGTCAGGCAAGACTTCCCCTTAACAAAACCATGCTGTGTCTGAGCTATAACTGAAGTCTTGTCTAAATGATCCTGCAGTGCTTCTTTAACCAGTGCCTCCATTAATTTTCCTGGAACAGAAGTTAAGCTCACAGGTCTATAATTACTTGTGTCAGCCTTTGATCCTCCTTTGTGAATTGGGGTCACATTTGCACATTTCCAGTCTATGGGTACCTCCCCTGAGTCCAAGGAAGCTGTCATAATTATGGCTAAGGGTTTGCTTACTTCCTTTGCTGCCTCCTTTAATATAACTGGATAGATCCCATCCACCCCGGGTACCTTTCTTGTGTTTATCTTCAACAGTTTCTCCTCCACTTTACTCCCAGTTATTTCAAGATTCTGTAGCTTACTGCTAGAGTTGAATACACCTCTGGCATTCCCCTTGCTGAATAACTCCTCATGTGTGAATGTCGATGCAAAATATTCATTTAGTTTGTTAGCTACCTGAGCAGGATCATCAACAGTTGACCCATCAATATCAAGTGGACCAATCTGATTCATCCCCTTCCTTCTAGAGTTTACATAAGTAAAGAACTCTTTGCTGTTTTTCTTTGCATCCCTTGCCAAGGATTTCTCGTAATCTGCCTTCGCCTGCCTAACCTCCTTTGTAACTTGGTTGCATATCAACTTGTATCTATCATAGGCTTCTGTGTCATGTGTTAATTTATATGTATCCCATGCATTTTTCTTCTCTGCCATATGCCTCATTAGTTCATCTGACATCCATTTTGGCCTAAACCTTGAACAATATTTCTTAGTTGGTATGTAAAGCCTAGTAGCTTCCAAGATAAGTTCTTTGAATGCCTTCCCATTTTGAATTTGCTGTTGGTAACATCATCAGTTGGTCCCACTGTATAGAATTTAAATACTGTCTCAGTCCATCGTAGTCGCCTTTACGGAAGCAATAACCCTTCCCTTTACCCCTAATGGTAGTTACCTCTTTCAGTAAATCCCACTTCAGCACACTGTGATCACTGCCACCTAGTGGTTCATTTATCTGCAGATTCTTAATGCATGAAGAATCACTGCTGATAATCAAATCAAGAGTATTACTCCCTCTAGTTGCCTCCCGAACGTGCTGATGTAGAAAACAATCATCCAATAAATCCACAAAAGCCCTGCTAGTGTGTGAGTAACCAGCCCCCAAATTCCAGTCAATATCTGGGAAATTAAAATCTCCCATTATAAGACTCTCTGATTTACTGGCCCACTCTATTTCCCTGTACAGTTCCTTATTATACTCATCAGAGTCATTAGGCCTATAGCACACTCCTACTCTCAATTTTGATCTCCCAATGCTTATGTCACACCAAACTGACTCAACACTGCACTGTCCAGCGATGTCGACTGGCTTCACTTCCTTGGTTTTTATGTGTTTCTTAACTAATAGCATAACCCCTCCCCCCCTCCTATCCTGTCTATCCTTTCTGTAGACGTTGTACTCCCCAAATTGCAGTTCTGCATCCCTTATATCTGTGTGACACCACGTCTCTGATATCCCAACAATATCTGCCTTTGATGTTTTGAGCAATATCTCAAATTCATCAAATTTATTTACTAAACTCCTAGCATTGGTGTACATGCAAGTATACCTGCACCTGTTTCTATTCTTAGCTACCCTAACACAACCCATGTGTTTACTTGTACCGCAATGGCTCCCAGCAGTCTCTGAAATACCATGCATCTTGTTTTTCAGGCTTCTGCTCATTCTAATAGAAGCAGTGCAAGAATCTCTTTCACCTCTGCCAATGGCTACTGTCAATCTATTGGTCTTTGTCTCCCCCCAAGCTAGCAGTTTTCCGACCCACCTAACACTGCCTCGATAGCATCAGCAAATATTCTTGCACCCTTTCTATTTAAGTGTATCCCATCCCTGTAGAAGACGAATAGATTAATAGTAGCCACTGGCACAGGTGAAAGAGATTCTTGCACTGCTTCTATTGGAATGAGCAGAAGCCTGAAAAACAAGATTCAGGATATTTCAGAGACTGCTGGGAGTCATTGCGGTACAAGTAAACACATGGGTTGTGTTAGGGTAGCTAAGAATAGAAATAGGTGCATGTATACTTTCGTGTACACCAAAGCTAGGAGTTTAGTAAATAAATTTGATGAATTTGAGGTATTGCTCAAAACATCAAAGGCAGATATTGTTGGGATATCAGAGACTTGGTGTCACACAGATATTAGGAATGCAGAACTGGAATTTGGGGAGTACAACATCTACAGAAAGGATAGACTGGATAGGAAGGGAGGAGAGGTTATGCTATTAGTTAAGAAATACATAAAATCCAAGGAAGTGAAGCCAGTGGACATCGCTGGACAGTGCAGTGTCGAGTCAGTTTGGTGTGACATAAGCATTGGGAGATCAAAATTGAGAGTAGGAGTGTACTATAGGCCTAATGACTCTGATGAGTATAATAAGAAACTGTACAGGGAAATAGAGTGGGCCAGTAAATCAGAGAGTCTTATAATGGGAGATTTTAATTTCCCAGATATTGACTGGAGTTTGGGGGCTGGTCACTCACACACTAGCAAGGCTTTTGTGGATTTATTGGATGATTGTTTTCTACATCACCATGTTCAGGAGGCAACTAGAGGGAGGAATACTCTTGATTTGATTATCAGCAGTGATTCTTCATGCATTAAGAGTCTGCAGATAAATGAACCACTAGGTGGCAGTGATCACAGTGTGCTGAAGTGGGATTTACTCAAAGAGGTAACTACCATTAGGGGTTAAAGTGAAGGGTTATTGTTTTCGTAAAGGCGACTACGATGGACTGAGACAGTATTTAAATTCTATACAGTGGGACCAACTGATGATGTTACCAACAGCAAATGCAAAATGGGAAGCATTCAAAGAACTTATCTTGGAAGCGACTAGCCTTTACATACCAACTAAGAAATATTGTTCAAGGTTTAGGCCTAAATGGATGTCAGATGAACTGATGAGGCATATGGCAGAGAAGAAACCTGCATGGGATACATACAAATTAACACATGACACAGAAGCCTATGATAGATACAAGTTGATCTGTAACCATGTTACAAAGGAGGTTAGGCAGGCAAAGGCAGATTACGAGAAATCTTTGGCAAGGGATGCAAAGAAAAACAGCAAAAGGTTCTTTACTTATGTAAACTCTTGAAGGAAGGGGATGAATCAGATTGGTCCACTTGATATCGATGGGTCAACTGTTGATGATCCTGCTCAGGTAGCTAACAAACTAAATGAATATTTTGCATCAACATTCACACATGAGGAGTTATTTAGCGAGGGGAAAGCCAGAGGTGTATGCAACTCTGGCAGTAAGCTAGATAATCTTGTAATAACTGAGAGTAAAGTGGAGGAGAAACTGTTGAAGATAAACACAAGAAAGGCACCCGGGGTGGATGGGATCTATCCAGTTATATTAAAGGTGGCAGCAGAGGAAGTAAGCAAACCCTTAGCCATAATTATGAGAGCTTCCTTGGACTCAGGGGAAGTACCCGCAGACTGGAGATGTGCAAATATGACCCCAATTCACAAAGGAGGATCAAAGGCTGACACAAGCAATTATAGACCTGTGAGTTTAACTTCTGTTCCAGGAAAATTAATGGAGGCACGAGTTAAAGAAGCACTGCAGGATCATTTAGACAAGACTTCAGTTATAGCTCGGACACAGCATGGTTTTGTTAAGGGTAAGTCTTGCCTGACCAATTTGATTGGATACTATGATGCAGTCACAAAAGAACTGGATGCAGGGAATAACTTTGATATTATATACTTGGATCTTAGAAAGGCTTTTGATACTGTTGCACATGGAAGACTGCTGCACAAATTGGAGCAGTGTGACATTGGAGGCAAATTGCTGCTGTGGATAAAGGGGTGGCTGAGGGGGAGAAGACAGAGAGTGGTAATCAATGGACACTGCTCATCGTGGACTAATGTTATTAGTGGAGTCCCTGAGGGCTCAGTGTTGGGTCCATTATTGTTTTCTGTATTCATAAATGATATTGATGATGGTATATCAAGCTTAATGTCGAAGTTTGCAGACGATACAAAGGTAGGCAGGGTTGTCAAGGACACTACTGACACTATGCTGCTGCTGCAACAGGATCTGGAAAGGTTGAGCAGATGGGCTGAGAGGTGGCAAATGAAGTTTAACATTGACAAATGTAAAGTACTACACATGGGAAACAGCAACCCCAGAGCAACGTATCAACTCTGTGGTACTACACTGACAGTGGTAGAGAATGAAAGGGACCTGGGTGTGGTTGTGCAGGCAGATATGAAGTTCTCTGAGCAGTGCAGACAGGCAGCAAGAGTAGCTCATGGTGTATTGTCAATGATATATAGGAATTTTTCTAGCAGGGATAAGGAGGTGATTATTCCTTTGTATAAGGCAATGGTCAGGCCACACCTAGAGTACTGTATACAGGTCTGGAGGCCTCATTTCAAGAAGGATGTAGAGCTGCTGGAACGAGTACAGAGAAGGGCAACAAGATTAGTGAATGGAACAAAGGGGTGCTCTTACGAAGAAAGGCTTAAGTTTTGCAAATTACATTGTCTGGAGACTAGGCACCAGCGAGGTGATCTGATAGAGGTGTATAAAACATTGAATGGTTTGAGCATGCTCAATGCTGATGGGATTCTTCCTTTCGCTCTGAATAATCACCTGAGAGGGCATGAATTCAAATTGAGGAAAGACAGATGTAGGATAGACGTGCGGAAATTTGCCTTTAGCCAGCTAGTGGTTGGTTGGTGGAACAGACTTGCATCTCTTGTCGTGGAAGTTGATAGCCTAAATACGTTTAAGGCTCAGCTGGACAGGTATTTTGAACGAACAGAGGGCTGAAGTGGAAGTGGTTTTTTTTTTTTTTTTCTTGGCTGATGCTTGCATAAGCTTGCTTTCTTGCATCAAATGCCTCTTCTAATGCTAATGGTAATCTGTCGTTGTATAAGTTGATAGGTTGAATAAATTTAAGTAGGAACTGGACAGGCATTTGGAGGGAATGGTGCGTGTTTTTTTTTTTTTTTTTTGGCTGATGTTGCATAAGCTCATACGCTTGCTTTCTTGCATCACATGCCACTGCTACTACTACTACTACTTTCAACAAGCGCAATGGGTTTTTTTAGGTGCGATCTCCATACCTGAACACAGTATTCCAATTGTAGTCTAACAATAGCATCTTATCAATGTAGTGATAAGGATGTTAGACAATAGTCTAACATCCTTATCACTACTAGCAATTGTTCGATACATCATCGATAGGACACCATGGGCCTTCCTTGCAACCAGTCTACAATGCTCAGAGAACGTAAAGTCTGACTGTATCGTAACATCATTTGCGAAACCCAAGGCCCTTTCCTCTACTACCGGCTTTAGTTCAACTCCGCGAAGTGTATAAGTTAATTTGGGGTTGCTGTTCTCCAGATGCAATACCTTACACTTTCCTGGATTAAAGCATAGCTGCCATTTTTTGGACCATCTCTGAAGTCCATCTAGTTCAATTGGGCACCGCTGTAGCCAGTTTGGCAGGTGCGGCAGTGCATAGCATACGCTTCTTGATTAGACCAGGGTTCGAGCCCGTGACCACCAAATATGGAGGATGCGGAAAGGTCAGGGAATGACCCCTGCATATCCTCGGAGCAATATGGCCTTAGTTGCTAATGCTCCTAAAAACCAAATAACAACGACATAGGTCATTCTGAAGAAGCTCTGCTTGGGGTCATTCATTAACTTCTCTTACCAATCTTTACATCATTTGCAAATTTAGACATCATGCCTTCTACCTCTTCATCGATGTCATTTATGAAAATCAAAAACAACAATGGTCCTAATACTGATCCTTGAGGAACCCCACTTCTTACATCAACCCAAGCTGAGGAATAACCATTTATCATAACCCTCTGCCTTCTGCCCTGAAGCCACCCTGCTATCCATCTAAGGATTTTCCTTGTGATTTCAACCTGAAGTAACCACTAATATGGGAATGAGTCAAATGCTTTGCTGAAATCCAAATAAACAATGTTGAAATTATTCCCTAAAGTCCAGCTGTTGAGTGACCCTGTCAAAATAGCTAACCATATTAGTTAAACATGATTTTTCCTTTACAAAACCATGCTGAATATCACTCAGAATTCCATTTCTATCTAAGTGATGATGAATTCCATAGTCTCCATGATTTTCCCTACTACTGAAGTTAGACTAACCACCCAGTAATTTCTTCAGTGCACTCGCTTGCTGCCTCCCTTAACATTATATGGTAAATGCTATCAACTCCAGGAACTTTACTGGCCTGTAGGCTCGAAAGATTTTTCATTAAATAAACATGTGAAATTTCAGCATTGTTAATTACATTTTTTTCAACTTCACTCCCATAATTTCTCATTGATGTAAAGGGTTTTTCTTCTGTAAATATCGATAGAAAGTAACTGTTGATTTCATTTGCAACTTCAGCTGGTGTATCTAATACTATCCCATATCCATTACATAAGGGTCAAATCTGGTTTGTCCTTCTCTTCATTGCATTTATATATGTGAAGAATTCCTTATCCCCCCTTCTTTGCTCTCTTTGCCAGCGATTTCTCATAATCTGCCTTTGCCAGCCTAACCTCTTCAGTGGCATTATTACAGATGAATTTGTAGCTGTTATAGATTTCAGTATTTTTTTTATTGCTCTTTATATAACTTTTCCATGCCCTCTTTTTCTGCCCACGTAATTTGGCAACTGCATTATTCATCCAACCTGGAATCCTCCTTGTGGGGTTTTTTTAATGGCATATAAGCATTCAAAGTTTCTGTGATTGTTTTATAGGTGTACCATAATTCAATTGTATTTGCTCTCTGTGAGATATCTACCCAGTTAATAGAGGCCATGTAGCACCTTAAGTCATTGTAATTTCCTTTCCTGAAATTATAACCCATTCCTTTGCTACCTCTCTCTTCATCGTCCGCCGTAAAACTCCATGATCACTTCCTGCTACTGGTTCCTATATTGTCAGCACTATTATGTCATCTGGTTCATGGGTGATGAGGTCTAGAGTATTTTTTTCCCTAATGCTTTCCCTGACGTGTTGATTTAAAAATTTTGCCCTCCCCCATTTGGAGTTTCCTTCCCATTTGCTCCAATCAATTAGAGGCAAATTGAAATCACCCGTAATATGGCATTCATGCTTACTTGACACCATTCCATTTGCATGTAGAGGCTCTCATCATAATCTTCACAGTCACCTTGCCTGTAGATTACTCCTACTCTCATTATAGCTTTGCTTCCAACTATTTCACACCATACTGATTCTATACCAGCATGTGAAAAGTCTGAATCCAGGAAAGCTTTCATTGCACTCAGACTACTTTTGATTAGAAGCATGACTCCACTGCCTCTTCTATCTTTCCTGTCCTTCCTAAATACATAGGCGCTTCCATAGCCAGGTGGGAAGGAGCAGCAGTGCGCAGCACACGCTTCTTGATTAGACCGGGGTTCTAGCCCGTCACCACCAAATACGGAGGATGCGGAAAGGTCAGGGAATGACCATCGCATATCCCGGAGCAATATGGCCTTAGTTGCTAATGCTCCTAAAAACCAACCAAACAAACCTAAATACATTATACATACCCTACTGAAACTCATTATCCCTTATCTCTGGGTGGCACCACATTTCTGTAAGCCCTATTATGTCAGCGTTATTTGCCCTAACCAGCAGTATGAATTCGCTCATTTTATTGACGACACTTCTGACATTCCTGTATAGGATGCAAAGAAAAACAGCAAAGAGTTCTTTACTTATGTAAACTCTAGAAGGAAGGGGATGAAACAGATTTGTCCACTTAACATAGATGGTTCGACTATTGATGATCCTGCTCAAGTAGCTGATACACCGAATGAGTATTTTGCATATACATTCACACATAAGGAGTTGTTCAAGGAGGGGGATGCCAGAAGTTTATCAAACTCGAGCTAAGTGATTTTGTAATAACTGAGAGCAAAGTGGGGGAGAAATTGTTGAAGTTAAACATAAAAAAGGCCCTGTGGTGGATGGAATCTATTCAGTTATATTGAAGGAGGTGGCGAGGGAAGTTAGCAGACCCTTAGCCATAATTATGAGAGCATCCTTAGATTCAGGGGATGTCCCCATGGACTGGAGATGTGCAAATGTATCCCCAATTCATAAAGGGGATTGAAAGGGTGACACACATAATTATAAACCTGTTAGTTTAACTTATGTTCTGGAGAAACTAACGGAGTCACTGGTTAAAGATGTGATACAGGATCACCTAGACAAGACGGCAGTAATAGTTCAGACACAGCATGGATTTGTTAAAGGGAAGTCTTGTCTGACCAATTTGATTGGATACTATGATGTGGTCACAATGGAACTGGATGCAAAAAATAATTTTGATATCATATACAGTAAACCCTCAATTTAACGTACTAATAGGGGAGAATGGGTGTCCATTAATGCATTAATCAGGTAAATCGAATGTAACCTGGGGGGCCCCGGGTGCCAAGCGATTGTGATCGAGCGTTTTCTCTGTGATTAAAGTGTGATTATCCAAAAGTGATTTAGAGTTATATTAAGTTCCTGCCCTTAAGAAATTTATTTATTTAAAATCAGCTACTGTTACAAAAGTACTTGTACAGAGCAAGAAAGAAAAGTTACCTTTCTTTATTTTTCATATTTCTTTTACTAACACTTACTACTTTAAGCTTGGTCACACCGGGCACTGCTCCTGCCTCCCCATGGCAGGGCCGGACATCTTGGCAGAAAAGCTAATCTGCCAAGGGCCAAAAGGAGCAAGCATGGACCAAAATATGTTTCCGCCTCTAGAGCCGACAAGCTCTCGGCCAGAGATAGACATTGACCATAACATGTCGCAACCCAAAAGGTTGAAAACCACTTCCTCAGTGACAATTTATCCTACATTCCTTATAATGCACTCACTTGGAGATCAGCCTCTCAGTAAGCTCTCTCCGTTCCTTATCCAGAAACACCTGGAAAGTCTGGCAGGATCTCCTAAGACAGTCAAGAGACTACAATCAGGTGACCTTCTATTGGAAACAGTGAATTGTAAACATTCAGAGAAACTGCTAAAACTTACAAGCTTTGCTGGAATTCCAGTAAAAGTTTCTCCCCATGCTACCCTAAATACATCTAAGGGTGTTATATCCAGCTGGGATCTATTGAATGTCACGGAGGAGGCGATAACACAAGAGCTTCAAGATCAAAATATCATTGCTGTGAAAAGAGAAAATATACTCACACCTATAAGGAATATTATTCTAACTTTTAACACGCCAAATCTACGACCATCGATAAAAGCAGGCTACTTACTCTGCCGCATTAGGCCATATATTCCTAACCCATTGAGATGTTTTAAGTGCCAGAAGTATGGCCACTCTCAAACGGCGTGCAGAGGAAACCAGATTTGTCCTAATTGTGGGTCCACTGACCAGACCCGAAGTGACTGCTTGGCAAAAGAAAGGACTTGTCCCAACTGTAAAGGAAGCCATCCTGCCTACTCAAGGACATGTGACAGATGGAAAACTGAAAAGCAAATCGTAAAATATAAGATAGAAAATAAAGTAAGCTTTCAAGAAGCACGGAAATTACTTACTCCCAGTATAAATAAACGTACGTACGCCAATATTGCGCAAAAATATCAATCAGTAGCCACCCAAACTGATGTTACAGTCCCTTCAACCACCTCAATCTCTGACTGGGCTCGGACTGTTCTCTCTCAGCAACAGTCCAATGTCCCAAAACAGTTGAACCAGGCAAGTAATACTGCACTTACAGTACCAGCTACATCTCCTTCTCCTCCCCCAGTGATTTCTTCTGTATCGAATAATTGTAACTCAAATTTAAAAAAGAATATCCAAGAAACGTCTATGGATACTATTGACTCATCCAGACAAGAAGAACTGATCTTAGAAATATATGCGGAAGAAGAAATGGACACCGGTCGACCATTATTCCCAAAAAAAGACAAACCAAAGCCTGAATGTCACAAGACAGTCACATTAAAAAAACAGTCAGAAGCAGCTTCTTCTACTAAACATCAGTAATGCATTACATTCTACAATGGAATTGTAGAGGATTTCTTAGCAACCTTAATGATATTCAAGTCTTAATTAACCACTACTCTCCAGTTGGTTTCTGTCTACAGGAAACCTATCTAACTCCGCAAATTTCCACCAACATAAAGAACTATGCCATCTATCGGCACGATCGTAATAATTCAAATAATTCAAATGCTGCCCGTGGGGGCGTGGCCATCTTGGTCAGCTCAAAGATCCCTACCAAGAAAATTGTTTTGCAAACTACAATTGAAGTTGTAGCCGTACGTTTGATAACCCAGATTGCTTTAACACTGGTATCAGTCTATCTCCCACCAAGTCATACCTTCTCTTATCAAGATCTTGAAAACCTGCTAATGCAATTAGTACCCCCTGTCTGTCTCTTGGGTGATTTCAATGGCCACAACCCCTTATGGGGATCGACAAAATTAGATATACATGGCCGCTTAATTGAAACCTTTCTGGATAAGGAAAACCTTACTGTTCTTAATACTGGTGCACCCACTCACAACTACCAACTGGACAAACCTCTGCAATCGATCTATCAATATGTTCCCCGATTCTGTTTCCAATTATAGAATGGTCTGTTATGGACGGTCCCATGGGCAGTGACCATTTTCCGATTATTTGTGATCTGCTCACTGCACAACCACCATTAGCCATACCCTGCAGGAAATGGAAGTTCTCTCAAGCCAACTGGTTAAAATTTCAATCAGTTGTCACCCTGGATGAACAATATATACGAACACAGTCGATAGATGAAGCCACAGATTATATCACTTCACACCTACTATCTGCAGCTAAATGTTCAATTCCATTGTCGAATCCCTAATCCCGACGGCACCTTAACTATTGGTGGAATCAAGAATGTACAATAGCTAAGAAGTTAAAAAATAAAGTGTGGAATTTATTTCGTAGATCCCCAACCACAGCTAATCTTATCAATTACAAGAAACTAAGAGCAAAAGCACGTCGCATTCAAAGAGAAGCAAAGAAAAATTCTTGATTCGGTTTGCATCTACCATAAACAGAAACACTAACTCCACGTTAATATGGAAGAAAATCAGGCAGATTTCCGGAAAATTTCCAACCACCCCTTCACCAATTCTTTCATGGAATGGGCAAGAACTATCTGCTCCTGAAGACATTGCAAATGCCTTGGCTAAAACTTTTGCCGAAGTTTCTGCGGCATCAAATTATTCTCCGGATTTCCAGAAAATAAAGACCAAGACTGAACAACGAGCCATCAACTTTCGAACCTCAGTTTTCTTTCCATATAATCAGCCTCCTCAATATCATGAACTCATACATGTCATTAAAACAACATGCAACAGTGCCGCTGGGCCAGATGGAATATCTTACATTATGTTACAAAACCTTGGTGACAGAAATTTACAAATACTGCTGGTCTACTATAACCGGATATTTATGGAAAACATTTATCCCAGCTCTGGGCATCATGCCACAGTTCTTGCCTTTTTGAAACCCGGTAAAGATCCTAACAGTCCTAACAGTTATAGACCTATTTCTCTATCCAGTTGCCTCGGTAAATTACTTGAAAAATGATCCATAATCGCCTTGTTTGGATCATCGAAATGCAACAACTAATTAGCAACAATCAGCATGGCTTTCGAAAGAACAGGTCCTCCTTGGATCTCATGATCAAAGCTGAGTTTGCAATTCGTAATGCCTTTGTGAAAAATGAACATTTTGTAATGGTTTCCATAGACATAGAAAAGGCATTTGATACTACCTGGCGTCCTGGCATTCTCAGTGACCTCCATGCTCTAGGTCTACGAGGCAACCTTCCTATATTCATCAGGAACTTTCTCAGGACTCGTTCGTTCCAAGTTCGATACCGCAACTCGCTTTCTATGACATTTTTACAGGAAGAAGGAGTGCCACAAGGTTCCATTACTGAGTGCAACCCTTTTTGCCCTAAGAATCGATTCCATCACAAAAGAACTTCCAAATACTGTTGAGACCTACCTTTACGCCGATGATCTCTCTATTTCTTGCCATTCTCGGAATATGAGATCCATTGAACGGCAGCTGCAGATATCTTTAAATAAAGTCCAAAGGTGGGCAGAGTTAAATGGCTATCGTCTATCACAGCAGAAAACTATTGCAATCCACTTTTGTAATCAACGGAAAATGCATACAGATCCCGAACCTCAGATGCAAAACTTTACCGTTCCAGTGACTAACAACATCAGATTCTTGGGTTTAATCCTTGACAGGAAACTAAATTTCCTTGAGCACAATTAATCTGTGCGTATATCCTGCCTCAAAAAGCTGAACATACTAAGAGCTTTATCTGCCTTGTCTTGGGGAGCAGACTGTACATCTTTGTTGCTCTTATATAGAGCATTGATCAGATCCCGATTGGATTATGGTGCTCCACTTTATGATTCCACCCGTTAAGAGTACACTACGATGGCTGGATCCTATACAGCATAGCACATTGCGGATTGCACTTGGTGCTTTCAGGACATCTCCTACTCATAGTTTGTACATTGAAGCTGATGAGTCCCCCCTTTACCTCTGCAGAAAAACGCTGCTTCTTAAGTATGCAGCCAGAATACAAAATTGCTGTCATCATCCTATTCAGCCATACCTCTTTAATCCACCACTTCAAAACCTCTATAGAAATAAACCCAGTAAAATAAGACCGGCAGGCTTACGCCTCATTGAATTAATGCAGAATTGGAATGTTCAAATTTTCAACAGGCAACATTTAATGAATTACTCCCAACCGCCATGGATTCTTCCTCCTCAGTTATATTTCGATACTTATCTTGACAAATGGGGAAAGAATCGTCTACCAACACTCAATATGAAACAACTCCATGCAAGCCATATTCAGAAATACGTTGATTTTTTGCCCATATATACTGATGGCTCCAAATCACATTCAGCCGTTGGAGCAGCGGCAGTATTTCCCTCTACTGTCATCTCGGCTGCCCTTCCACCCGAGTACAGCAGCTTCTCCGCAGAACTTCATGCAATAAAATTAGCTTTAGACAACCTGAATCTCTACCCATCTATAAAATATGTTGTATACACAGACTCTCTCAGCTCAATAACTGCAATGCAAAACTCCTCCTACAAGGCTCACCTGTGTTAAATCAAATCGGAAGACTCCTATTACAAATTGAAGAATGCCATCAGTCAGTGACCTTTTGCTGGATCCCAGCACATTCGGGGATAAAGGGTAACGAACTTGCTGATGAAAATGCTAAAAATCCGTCAACCTTTGATTTAACCTCCTCCGGTTCCAGACTCTGACTACTGTCACATCATACAAACAGCATGTTTCGTGAAGTGGAAAGAGCTATGGCACACCCAAACAAATAAAAAACTCTACCAGTTGAAACACGATCCAAAGCATTGGCACTCTAGCACCAAAACAGTGCGAAGAGAAGAAGTGGTTCTTGCACGGTCACGTATCGGACACACATATCTGACCCACCTCCATCTGCTCCGAGGTGAAGATCCTCCTCGATGTCCATACTGTTCAGAAAATTTAACAGTCAAACATATTCTGATTGACTGCCCTCACTATCAACAGGACAGAACATCAGTCCTGTATTCCCTGAGAAATCTACGAGAACCAATGACATTACAACATATTATTGGAGATGATGCAAACATCAACGAGTTTTTCTCTTATCTGAAAATAATTGGACTTTATGATAAATTCTAAAATATCTCTGTAAACGCAACCAAGCTGTTATGCCTAAATTATGTTTTTAGCTATGCTTAAATTTAGTTTTTAGCATTTTCATGTGAATAGGCGCATTATAGCCACAGCAGCTTATGTGCCGATAAACCCCCATAACACACATGTAACCTGGGGGGGGGGCATTTTTTATTGTTCTTAATGTAAAAAAAAAAGAAGATTTAATACAATATACAGTACTGTACAATATAAAATTATTAAATTATAATAAAGAATATGTAATATTCTGTTGTAAATATAAAATGTTGCAATTTGGCCTTTGATTTACAAATATCAGAAACAGTTTGTTTTTTTCCTTCGTAAATTTCACAAACACATGCTACTGAGACACCTTGTTCTAATTTCTCAATTAGCTAATTTCTGTGCCACATTTAAGTTCACATACATTCTTTTAACTCCTCTATCACTTGATGCCATTTTAAATTGTAAGGATTGCAAAATTATTTAATAAATAAAGTCACAATTCAGAAATCACAAACTCTGTATACAACCTGACCGCACGATAGCTTTACGCAGACTGAGACTGAAACAAAGCGAGTCACTAAACAAAGCAGTTTAGTGTCCCAAGTCACGTTCAGCTCGCAAGTGCTGAACGTGACTTGGGACACGGATAAGATAAGAACAGATAAGAGCACCACCTGCTCTTATCTGTAATCTGAGAAAACAGCTATTTGAACACATTTTCAGAAAGAATAAAAAACAATTTCCTGACTACAGTTTCCTGATTTTGATTTTAAAAATAAAAGTAGGTAATTAATAATAACACTGAAGTTTTGTATAACCTAAAAAAAATATGGCCAAGATTAATATGTACACTACCATATTATTATTTATCCAGTCCATTAAATCCGAAATCCGTTATGTCAGAGTGCATTCAATCGAGGGTTTACTGTACTTGGATTTCAGGAAAGCTTTTGATATTGTTGCACATAGAAGACTGCTGTACAGATCAGAGCAGTATTGCATTAAGGACAAGTTGCTGCATTGGATAAAGGGATGGTTGATTGGGAGACAGCAGAGAGTGGTAATAAATAGACACTGCTCTACATGGACTAATGTTATTAGTGGAGTTCCCCAAGGTTCGGTGCTAGGCCCATAATTTTGTGTATTTATTAATGATATTGATGAAGTTATATTAGGCTTAATGTCCAAGTTTGCAGATGATACAAAGGTTGGTAGGGTTGTTAATGTCACTAAAGACAGTATGCTACTGCAACAGGATCTAGAAAAGTTAGGCAAATGGGCTGAGAAGTGGCAACTGGAGTTTTGTCGATGATATATAGGAATTTTTCTAGCAGGGACAAGGATGTGATTATCCCTTTGTATAAGGCAGTGGTGAGGCCTATACACCTTGAGTACTGCATACAGGTCTGGAGGTCTCATTTTAGAAAGGATGTAGAGTTGCTTGAACTAGTACATAGAAGGGCAACAAGATTGGTGAGGGGAACAAAGGGGTGTGCTTATGAAGAAAAGCTTCAGTTCTGCAAGTTGCAGCATGTGGAGATTAAGCACCTGCAAGGTGATCTGATTGAGATGTATAAGATATAAGGTCTTGAATGGTTTGAGCAGGCTCAATGCTGACAGAATACTTTCACTTGCCCAGACTAAGAATCTGAGGGGGCAGATTAAAATTGAGGAAAGACAGTTGTAGAATAGATGTGCAGTTATAGATAGTTGATTGCTGTAACAGACTTCCATCTGTTGTTGTGGAAGTTAATAACTTAAATAAATTTAAGGCTGAACTAGACAAACATTTGGAGTGGCCAGATGGGTGAAATGGAAAGGTTTTTTTTTTTTTTTTTTTTGGCTGATGCTGTATAAATTTGCTTTCTTGCATCATTTGCCTCAACTAATGCTAATGCTAAAACTGTTCACTTGTTTCTTGTTGATTGATAGTGACATCTTTTTCCCTTTGCTCTTTCAATTTTTGGCAACCCCATGAACTTTGCATTCTGAGCCAATGTCACAATTGGCTCAGGAGCTGGCTTAGGGTCCACTTCTGGTGTTTCTATCCCTAAAAACTTCTTCACTCATGAATATAGATGCAAAATATTTATTTAGTTTGTCAGATTTAGTTAATCCTCTTCAGGCATTTGTTCACCTGAAGAGGATTAGCAATAATTATGCCATTCATATCTAGTGATTAAATGTGGTTATTCCCTTTCCTTTTAGCATTAAAATAAGCAAAGAATTATTTTCTCATTTTCTTTGCATTCTTAACCTGTCTAGCCTTTTTAGTGACCTGATTTCAGCTAGTTTGTACCTGCTGTAGGTTTTCATGTCCCCTACTAATTTATGATATCCTATATATTTTTCTTCTTCTGCCACTGGTCTCATCAGTTCATGTGATATCCATTTAGGTCTAAACTTTGAACTATATCTTTTAGTTGGTATAAAAAGCTTTGTCACCTCAATGATTTCTCTGAATTCCTCTCATGTAGAATTTGTAGTTGGGGTAACATCATCAGTTGGCCCCACTAAAAGGAATTTAAAAACTATCTAAAACCACTGAGTTACTTTTACAAAAGCGAAAGACCTTCCTTTTTCCTTTGACAGTAGTTATATCTTTTTAAGTAGATTAAAATTAGTACATTAGTATTAGTACATTATATATACTATAATATACATGCATTATGTATTATTAGCATCAATATATTATAATTATGCCACCTTGTGGTTCCTTTATATATATGCTCATAATTCATGAAGCGGACTCTTGCATCTTTTATATCTCTTTATAAAACAGATTGTTAAAATTAAGACTTGACTCATGTGTTGTTTTTTATGCTCTCTTATGCCACCATTCTCTTTTTGTCTTTATGGAAATTTGCCGATATCCATCGAGTACCTAAAAAAAAAAAAGGTCACAAATCCATCCCTTCACTTCTAATGATCATCCAGCTTACGTCAACTCTTTCCAAATTAATGGAAAAATCTATCAAATGCCAACTCTTATAATATTTTAACCTTTCATCTGATAGATTACCAATGTGGATCCTATCTGTGTTGTTCACTAGTGATATCTTGGCTCACATTGTTTCTCATCTGTGGATAAATTCATAAAAGAGAATTTATCCACAGGTGAAAATTAGCTGCCAAGTGAGGATGAGAAATGGTGCCAGGCATACTAAAAAAATCTTCTGAAATAGCCATTATGCTGAAAACGTTCCTCCTCATGTCACGTGATTGGCAAAAATATTTGTGTTATTTTGCTTTTTAGTGTTATATTCATCAGTATTATATGATACTGACTTCCCAAAGTAGCCAGTATCAAACTAATGCAATGTTATCGGATGGTCCATTTATAATTAAACCCTGAAAGATAAAAGCTTTTAAATTTATTTACTTGAATAACTTTATCTCCAGGTTAAATTAATCATAAACAATAAATTATTACAATCATATTGAAGCAATACAAATTGAAAAACCACAAGGTGTTAAATTACTGGGTCACTCCCCAAGTTTGGAAAAACTGACTTGCGACCATCATGCATGCAAACAAACCTCCAATAAAATAGTGTAATGTTTTCATGAATGAACAGTCTTGGAATATTTATTAGTTTTTCCCTAATGAAATATAAAAGGATAAATGCTGTTAGTAGTTTAGAATTCATACTAAGAGTCAGTCTTATTCTTTTTTTGTTAAAAGTCATACCACTGTTTGGGCCGATACAGACCATATCATCTAATATTAGCATTAGTGGAGGCCAAAAAAAAAAAATTCCCATTTCACCCATCCATTCACTCCAAAAGTTTGTCCACTTCTTCCTTGAAGTTATTTAAGCTATCAACTTCCACGACGACAGATGGAAATTTGTTCCTGCAATCAACTACCCACTGGTTACAGGCAAATTTCCAAACATCTTTTCTACAACTGTCCTTCTTCAATTTGAATTTATGCCCCCTCAGGTTCGTAATCTCCGTAGGCCTCCGTAGCCGAGTGGGCGGGAGTGCAGTAGCACATGCTCTTTGAGTAGACTGGGGTTCAAGCCCCTGACTGCTGAATACGGTTGATCTGCCAACCCGGACTGGACCAGCGTGGCAGATTATGGTCCATTTCCCTCAGCATGAATTGTTGAGGAGGCTTCCATCCTGCAGTGGGTTGATAATGGCTGCACTTTACTTTACAGGTTCGTAATCTGAGCAAGAGGAAGAATCACATCACCTCGCAGGTGCCTAGTCTCTAGATTCTGCAATTTGCAGAACTTATGCCTGTCTTCATAAGAGCACTCCTTCATTCCCCCCTCACCAGTCTTGTTGCCCTTCTCTTTACTCATTCTAGAAACTCTACATCCTTCCTAAAATGAGGCTTCCGGAACTTTACACAGTATTCAAGGCATGGCCTGACCATTGCCTTATACAAGTGAATAATCACCTCCTTATACCTGCTAGCAAAATTGCTGTATGTCATTGACAAGACCATGATCTGCTCTAACAACCTGTCTGCACTGCTCAGAAAACTTCATATCTGACTGCACAATTCACCAGTCTGATTTCCCTTCTCTGTACTCATTCTAGCCACTCTACATCCTTCCAAAAGTGAGGCTTCCAGACCTTTACGTAGAACCCAAGGTGGGGGCCTGACCATTGCCTTATACAAGAAGAAAATCACCTCCTTATCCCTGCTAGCAAATTTCCTGTATATCATTGACAAGACCCCATGACCTGCTCTGGCAGCCTGTCTGCACTGCTCAGAAAACTGCACATCTGACTGCACAATTACCCCATCTCTTTCATTCTCCACTACCCTGAGTATAGTACTGCACAGTTGGTACCGGGTTACTGCTACCCATATGCAGCACTTTGCATTTGTCAATGTTAAACTTCAGTTGCCACCTCTCAGCCCATCTGCTCAACTTTTCTAGATTTTGTTGCAGTAGCATACCGTCAGTACTGTCATTAACAAATCTACCAACCTTCGTATTGTCTGCAAACTTGGATATTAAGCCTGATATATCTTTCATCAATATCATTGATGAATATACAAAACAACAGTGGCTCAACATCAAACCCTGGGGGACTGTACTAAGAGCATTAATTACCACTATGGCTCCTCCCACTCAACCATCTTTTATCCATTTAGCAACTTACTCTTAATGCCGTGCTATTCCAATTTGTACAGTAGTCTTCTATGTGCAACAGTATTCCAGACACTGATGAAAAAAGCCATGAATTAGGGTTGAATTTGAAAGTGGCTGCAATTCTGCCCAGGCACAATAGGAGGGAGTATATGATGAGAGCCTTGTCGATCAATTCGGCACTGGAAAGATTGTGCAAGGCTCAATGGGTAGAATTTTTCTCGGCCTGGTCTGTGCTTGTTAACAGAAGGGACTGCTTCTACAGGGATGGGATACACTTAAATAGAAAGGGTGCAAGTATGTTTGCTGATCCTATCGAGGCAGTGTTAGGTGGGTCGGAAAACTGCTAGATTGTGGGGATACAAGGACTAATAGATTAACAGTAGCCACTGGCAGAGGTGAAAGTAATTCTTGCACTGCTTCTATTGGAATGAGCAGCAGCTTGGAAAATAAGATGCAGGATATTTCAGAGACTGTTGGAGTCATTGGGATACAAGTAAACACATGGGTTGTGTTAGGGTAGCTAAGAAAAAGAACAGGTGCATGTATACTTGCGGATACACCAATGCTAGGAGTTTGGTAAATAAATTTGAATTTGACCTATTGCTCAAAGAATCAAAGGAGGATATTGTTGGGATATCAGAGACGTGGTGTCACACAGATATAAGGAATGCAGAACTGGAATTTGGGGAGTACAATGTCTACAGAAAGGATAGACAGGATAGGAAGGGAGGAGGGGTTATGCTATTAGTTAAGAAACACATAAAATTCAAGGAAGTGAAGCCAGTCGACATCGCTGGACAGTGCAGTGTCGAGTCAGTTTGGTGTTACATAAGCACTGGGAGATCAAAATTGAGGGATAGGAGTGTGCTACAGGCCTAATGACTCTGATGAGTATAATAAGAAACTGTACAGGGAAATAGAGTGGGCCAGTAAATCAGAGAGTCTTATAATGGGGGATTTTAATTTCCCAGATATTGACTGGAATTTGTGGGTTGGTCACTCACAAACTAGCAAGGCTTTTGTTGATTTGTTGGATGATTGTTTTCTACATCAGAATGTTCGGGAGGCAACTAGATACTCTTGATCCTATTTATCAGTAGTGATTATTCATGCATTAAGAATCTGCAGATAAAGGAACCACTAAGTGGTAATGATCACAGTGTGTTGAAGTGGGATTTACTCAAAGGGTAAAGGAAACGGTTATTGCTTTCTTAAAGGCGACTATGATGGTCTGAGACCGTATTTAAATTCTATACAGTGGGACCAACTGATGATGATACCAACAGCAAATTCAAAAGGAGAAGCATTCAAAGAATTTATCTTGGAAGCTACTAGGCTTTACATACCAACTGAGAAATACTGTTCAAGGTTTAGGCCTAAATGGATGTCAGATGAACTAATGAGACATGGCAGAGAAGAAAAATGCATGGGATACATATAAATCAATGGGTAACATGGAAGCCTATGATAGATATAAGCTGGTCTGTAACCAAGTCACAAAGGAGATTAGGCAGGCAAAATCAAATTATGAGAAATCATTGGCAAAGGATGCAAAGAAAAACAGAAGAGTTGTTTACCTATGTAAACTCTAGAAGGAAAGGGATGAATCAGATTGGTCCACTGGATATTGATGGTTCAACTGTTGATGATCCTGCTCAGGTGGCTAACAAACTAAACGAGTATTTTGCATCTACATTCGCACACGAGGAGTTATTCAGGAAGAGGAATGGCAAAGGTGAAGTAAACTCTGGCAGTAAGCTAGATAATCTTGTAATAACTGAGAGTAAAGTGGAGGAGAAATTGTTGAAGATAAACACAAGAAAGGCACCTGGGGTGGATGGGATCTATCCAGTTATATTAAAGTAGGCAGCAAAGGAATTAAGCAAACCCTTAGCCATAATTATGAGAGCTTCTTTGGACTCGGGGGAAGTAACCATAGACTGGAGATGTGCAAATGTGACCCCAATTCACAAAGGAGGATCAAAGGCTGACACAAGTAATTATCGACCTATTAGTTTAACTTCTGTTCCAGGAAAATTAATGGAGGCACTGGTTAAAGAAGCACTAGAGGTTCATCTAGACATGACTTCAGTTATAGCTCGGACACAGCATGGTTTTTTTAAAGGTAAGTCTTGCGTGACCAATTTGTTGGATACTATTATGTAGTCACAAAAGAACTGGATGCAGAGCATAACTTTGATATTATATATTTGGATCTTAGAAAGGCTTTTGATACTGTTGCACATGGAAGACTGCTGCACAAATTGGAGCAGTTTGGCATTGGAGGCAAATTGCTGTTATGTATAAGGGATGGTTGAGGGGGAGAAGATAGAGAGTGGTAATCAATGGACACTGCTCATTGTGGACTAATATTATTAGTGGAGTTCCTCAGGGTTCAGTGTTGGGTCCATTGTTGTTTTCTGTATTTATAAATGATATTGATGATGGTATATCAAGCTTAATGTCCAAGTTTGCGATGATACAAAGGTTGGCAGGGTTGTTAAGGACACTACTGACAGTATGCTGCTGCAACAGGATCTGGAAAGGTTGGGCAGATGGACTGAGAGGTGGCAAATGAAGTTTAACATTGATAAATGTAAAGTACTACATATGGGAAACAGTAACCCCCAGAGCAACGTATCAACTCTATGGTACTACACTGACAGTGGTAGAGAATGAAAAGCACCTGGGGGTAATTGTGGTAAATCAGGTAAATCAGGCAGATATGAAGTTTTCTGAGCAGTGCAGTGACGGGCTGCAACAGTAGCTCATGCCACACAGGACGTTTTCTAGCAGGGATAAGGAAGTGATTATTCCCTTGTATAAGGCAATGGTCAGGCCACACCTTGAGTACTGTATACAGGTCTGGAGGCTTGATTTCAAGAAGGATGTAGAGCTGCTGGAACGAGTACAGAGAAGGACAACAAGATTAGCGAATGGATGAAAGGGTTGCTCTTATGAAGAAAGGCTTAAGTTTCGCAAATTACAGTGTCTGGAGACTAGGCACCGGCAAGGTGATCTGATTGAGGAGTATAAAGTCTTGAATGGTTTCAGCATGCTCAATGCTGATGGAATTCTTCCTCTTGCTCAGAATAATCACCTGAGAGGGCATAAATTTCAAATTGAGGAAAGACAGATGTAGGATAGATGTGCGGAAATTTGCCTTTAGCCATCGGGTGGTTGGTTGGTGGAACAGACTTCCATCCCTTGTTGTGGAAGTTGATAGCCTAAATAAATTTAATGCTCAGCTGGACAGGTATTTCGAATGAACGAAGGGGTGAAATTGGAGTGGTTTTTTTCCTTTCGGCTGATGCTACATAAGCTTGCTTTCTTGCATCATATGCCTCTATTAATGCTAATGCTAAATCTTTAAGTAAATCCCACATCAGTACACTGTGATCATTGCCACCTAGTGGTTCCTTTATCTGTAATTCTTAATGCATGAATAATCACTGATGATAATCAGATCAAGTGTATTACTTCCTCTAGTTGCCTCTCAAACATGCTGCTGTAGAAAACAATCGTCCAATAAATCCACAGAATTCTTGCTATTGTGTGAGTGACCTACCCACAAGTTGCAGCCAACATCTGGGAAGTTAATCCCCCATTTAAGACATTCTCATTTACTAGCTCACTGTATTTCTCTGTATAGTGGTTCTTTGTACTCATCAGAGTCATTAGGCATATAACAAACTCATACTTCATTTTTGCTTTCCCAGTGCTTATGTCACACCACACTGACTCAACATTGCACTGTCGATCTATGTCAACTGGATGCACTTTCTTAGATTTTGTGTTTCTTAACCAACAGCATAACCCCTCCTCCCTTCCTATCTGTCTGTCCTTTCTGTACATGTACTCCCCAAATTTAAATTCTGCATTCCTTATATCTGTGTGACTCCACGTTTCTGATATCCCAACAATACTGCCATTGATGTCTTGACTAGCACTTCAAATTCATCAAATTTATTTACTATACTCCTAGCATTGGTGTACATGCAAGTATACATGCACCTGTTTTCACTCTCAGCTACCCTAACACAGCCCATGTATGTACTTGATTCATGATGACTCCCGGGAGTTCCTGAAATCTCCAGCAACTTGCTTTCCAGGCTGGTTCTCATTCCAGTAGAAACAGTGCAAGAATCACTTCCACCTCTGCCTTTGGCTACAGTTAATCTATTAGTCTGTGAATCCCCTAAGCTAGCAGTTTTCCAATCAACCTAACACTGCCTTGATAGCATCAGAAAATATTCTTGCACCCTTTCTATTTAAGTGTATCCCATCCCTCTAGAAGCAGGCCCTCCTTTTAACAGGCACAAACCACACTGAGAAAAATTCTACCCCCATGAACCTTACAAATTTCATTTTTCCTGCGTATTTATTTAGCATATACATCAGTGAATATGCTCTGCATATTTATTTAGGTCTAAAGGAAAAATTCGCAGTTCAGCCTCACGGCTGATAGCCTGACCTGTGAAATGCTAGTCACCAATAGTGATCACAATACCAGGTTTTTTAGTTCTGCTAGAGCAAAGCAGTTTATATAGTTACCAATAACATATTATGTTTCCAGTTACCATAAAAAAATGTTAACTATACTAATGTGTTTTTAATGTTTTTCTTATTAAAGATTTTATTTCTTTAATATATTTACCTACTTTTGGGCTGTCTGTACCCATATATTTCCCTTTTTTCTGACTATGTGCTTAAAAATAATTTTTTTCTTAATTGTAGCATATTTTTGCTTGGTAAATCAGATGGACTACATAATATGGGGTCTATTAGCTGGCAGCTGTTATTATGTTTTGCTGGAGCCTGGCTGATAGTCTTTATAAGCATTTTTAGAGGTATTCAAACAGCTGGTAAGGTAAGATTTGTGTGTGTGTGTGTGTGTGTGTGTGTGTGTGTGTGTGTGTGTGTGTGTGTGTGTGTGTGTGTGTGTGCACGTATGTGTGAGAGAGAGAGAAAGAGAGAGAGAGAGAAAGAAAGAGAGGACTACTACTTGGTCATAAATAAATAAATTTGCATTTAGCATTACAAATACTAGCAATCATTAGCATTTTAAAAGAAGCCAAATTATATTGTGGTTTATAACAAGTTGATCACAGAATTCTTTGCATCCTACAGAAAGTTTGGTTATTATGTTCAGTATTTCATTTACTTAATCTGTAAACTTTATACTTATCGATGTGCTTTCTCATTTTATCACTTCCTTCAATTTTTTTCTGTTTGGTCAAGAGTATCAAAAATAGTAAAAAAAACAGCTGAGTTGAGGTTTTCAAAATACATTATCCAATTCATGATCAAATCCATCATGATGGATTTGATCATGTATTCTTAGAAATGATAGCAATACATGCAACTTATTTACTCAACAGATCATACTATATTACTTGTTGAACTAGGTGCCTCCGTAGCCAGGTGGGCAGGAGCAGCAGTGCGTAGCACACGCTTCTTGATTAAACTGGGATTCAAGCCCGTCACCACCAAATATGGAGGATGCGGAAAGGTCAGGGAATGCCCATCGCATGTCCCCGGAGCAATATGGCCTTAGTTGCTAATGCTCCTAAAAATCAAATAACAAACAAACTAACTTGTTGAACTATTTAGAATGTCTTTATTAACAGATACTGCTTTGCCATGCATGAATAAAGAACCTTTGAACAATTATATACATGCTCATGAACATTCTACAGATTAATTTGCAGTTGTGATTATATGTCTAAATTCAGCTGCTATGTACTTTCAGCTGTTAAAAACACATAATCATAAAAAAAAATGTTTCATTTTGGCAAAGAAAAGTAATAAGATACCAGTAATTAGCAGAATAGTAGAAATGGACCAGGAAATAATATTTTAGCATTAGTTGAGGCATATGATGCAACAAAGCAAGCTTGTAGAGCATCAGCCAAAAAAAAAAAAAAAAAAAACCCTTCCCATTTCACCCATCCGGTCACTCCAAATGTTTGTCCAGTTAAATAAATTTAAGGCTGAACTTCCATAACAACAGATGGAAGCCTGTTCCAGCAATCAACAGATGCAAGTCTCTTCCAGGACGTTTGCCTCTGGCTAAAGGCAAACTTCTACACATATATTCTACAACTGTCTTTCCTCGATTTCAGTTTATTATTATTATTATTATTATTAGCCATATGGTGCAAGGAAGCCTGAGGCTTATGCTGCACCAGCCAAAAAAAAAAAAATCCCTGAGAGAGAGAGAGAGAGAGAGAGAGAGAGAGAGAGAGAGTGTCAGAAGTAGAAAGGAATCACCAAGAAAGAGAAGAATGATGATACCCAGCTCAGGATCCTGGGTTTGCCAAGCCCATACTCACCAGATGTGAGCCCCTTCCCCCTCAGGTTTGTAATCTGAGCAAGAGGAAGAATCCCATCAGCATTCAGCCTGCTCAAACCATTCAAGGCCTTGTACACCTCAATCAGATCACCTCAGGTGCCTAGTCTCCAGATGCTGCCATTTGCAGAATTTAAGCCTCTCTTGGTAAGAGAACCCCTTTGTTCCTCTCACCAAATGAAAATCAGGAGAGCAATAGTACTGCAAAACAAAATTTATATAATCACTAAGATCAAAGGGCAGGAGGCGCCAAGTAACAGATGTTGCATGGGGCCTCCTTGTACTGCACCTTATATTGATATCAATTCACAGTCAAATTACTTAGAGCAAGTATTAAAATTGCTTGGAACTAATGATGTAATCATCATTATAGATTTCAAGTCAACACTGGAATAATCAAAGGACAGATGAAAATGACAGGAAAGTAGAGAATTTTCTGCAAACAATTTTGATCACATGGAATGAACTGGACAATCCCATAAAATCTGGCACAGTTAATGGGTGAATCACATGTTGACCTGAAATATGATATTACCCTCACTGCATCAAAAAATTGAGAAGTAGAAGTTTTGTGAGGAATTGTCCATCAGAGATCAATGGCAATAACAGTAATCCTGGCTGACAAAAGTATTCCTGCAATGTATACAATTAAATGAAAAATAGTTGATGAAACAATTCAAGCAGGAATTCTTCAATGAGGAACTTATTCAATTACAGGAAAAAGCAGATCAGATAACAGGCATCCTACTATCTGATCATGGACTGGCAGAAGGCACTACATGGGGCCACCTGCCACTCCATGAAAAAAAAACCCTGTAATCTGGCCTCGCTTATGGTGGATCCCAGAAATAGCCGTGCTGTGGAATGAATTTATTGCTGTTATGTTGTTATTTGGTTTTTAGGAGCATTAGCAACTAAGGCCATATTGCTCCTGGGATATGCAGTAGTCATTCTCTGACCTTTCTGCATCCTCCGTATTTGGTAGTCACAGGCTCGAACCTTGGTCTAATCAAGAAGCATGTGCTATGCACTGCTGCTCCTGCCCACCTGGCTACAGAGGTGCCGAATTTATTGCTTTTAGCTTCAGAAGTTTCTCTTCTAATTTTACCTCATAAAATAGTTTAGCTCCCATTTACTGGTGTTCCTATCGCCAAAGTATTCTTGGCAGGTGAATATATGAGAGGCAGTCAATAAGTATTTACTCTCACCTAGAAATATTTGAGTTAGAAGTTTGATATTATATACATATACAGGTAGCGCTCGATTTACGTTGGGGTTAGTTTCCTGGGGGGACAGGCGCAAATGGAACCCTTTATATAATGGAGTCAATCGCCAATCACAGGTTTAGGTTCCGGGCACCAAAAATTTTACTTACCACGTTGCATTGATTGTTTTATTTTATTAGGATTCAATTCAGTTGTAGTAATAGTCGATGGAGGCATATTCATAGCCCTACACACATTAAGGTGACTTTCATCAAGATTCTATCCTCCAAATATTGCACTAGTAATTCATAACTACTTTTACCAGACATGGCGTGTCCTTATTCTATTAAATTAAAAACTTTATAACACGATTGGGAAAAACTGCACATGGCTATCACTATTATTATTATTTAATTTATTAATAGCACAATTAATAAAAAAATGTTAGTGTAATAAATTTCCAACACATGTAAATAGTGTAAACAACAACCAACTGAATGCTTCACCGCATGGACCTTTACTACCTGCATCCACGAGTGGTTTCTTTGAGGGCGGGAATCTTTCTCATCTCTGATACGAATGTGCTAATTGCTGATTGGCTCAGATTGTCCTAAATTACGTGAACAGTGCACAATACATAGCACAATATGATGGTGATAAATTTTGTCTGATGATTTTAAACTTTCAGTTTATAAAAAAATTGCAAAAATAAATAAATAAATAAAAATAAAAATGGCGTTGTGGTTAGTGATTGGCGCTATTGTGAATCGGCACAAAACAAGGGCTACCTGTATATATTCACGTTACTAAGCCTCATAAGTTAAGGTTTATTTATTTGTTTGTTTTTCTAGATTCATTTTTCACCGAGTAGAGTCATGGATACACCGAGAGGTGGTATTCTGGAGAGGGTTGAATTTTGATTCATTTTAACTTTTCTTTATGTGCAAGGCAAAGAAGCAAAACAAATCCATGAGGGGATGAGAGCTGTATGTGGGGAGGATTGCCCATCATATGAGATTGAAAAATTGAAAAGATAGTTCAGGTTTGGCCAAAGCAATGTGCATGGTGACCCAAGAGAAGGAAGACCTGTCTCAGCCACAGGCTCTGCTATTGTGGCTGAAATGAAACAGCCAGACCTTGAAGACAGATGTGTGACTGTAAATATTAGATGAAATGAACTCCAGATGAAGTGAACATTATCCATGGGTTGTTTACGCCATAATGCATGAGTTCCTGCACATGTCTGAAGTGGCAGCCTGATGTGTTCTGAGATTGTTAACACCTCCTTAAAAGCTCCCCAGGAGGGAAATTTTGCACATTTGTGTAGAATGCTCTTTCCTTAGAGCTTTGTAGAGAGAATGTTGATGATTTTATTTTTTGACCAAATTGCAATAATGGTTGAATGCCAAGTACATCACTATGAACCAGAAACAAAACATATGAGGAAACAATGGAAACGTTCATCTTCACCAATCCACCTTCCTCCCAAAAGAAGCTGAGGTTCAATTGTCTGCCAACAAGGTCACGTTGTCAGCCTTCTGGGATTCTAAAGATATCATCCTTACAGATTACCGACCAAAAGGCAAGAGCATCATTGAAGAGTACTACACAACCTCCTTGGAAAATTAAGAGGCTGTCAAGTTGAAGAGACATGGAACCCCCCCCCCACTCCTAGCTGACAGTTCTCCTGCTCTGAAATGCACTTTACAATCAGATATGGCTTTGAAAATCTGCACCTTAATTCAGACATCTTCCTCTATTTCCTAAAATGAAGGCACCATTACTGTAGATTTCAGGCTGATGAGAAGGTAATTAATGAATTTGAAGCCTGGTTTTCTGCTCAATATGAGGAGTTCTATTCGAAAGGCCTGAAAGAACTTATCAACAGAGGGGAAAAATGTGTAGCTATGGAAGATAGCTACTTAGTGAAGAATGATATTTCTAGTCATGTTTCAAATCTTTAACTCAAATATTGCCAGGTGAGAGTAAATACTTATTGATAGCCCCTTGTGGATGCAAAATAAAGTACATGTTTAATTCACTGGTAACATCAGCTAAGTTATCAATAGCTTTCCTATATATCTGATGGTTCAATCTGATTCATTATTTTCTTCTTTGTATCCATAACACATGATAAACCCCTTGTTCCTGTTCTTTGCTTTTCTCTATTAGCATTAGTAGAGGGATATGATGCAAGAAAGCAAGCTTATGCAGCATCAGCCAAAACAAAAGAAAAAAAAAAAAAAACTTCCACTTCACCCCTCCTTTCGTTCGAAATACCTGTTCAGCTGAGCCTTAAATTTATTTAGGCTATCAACTTCCACAACAAGGGATGGAAGTCTGTTCCACCAACCAACTATCCGCTGGCTAAAGGCAAATTTCTGCACATTTATCCTACATCTGTCTTTCCTCAATTTGAATTTATGCCCTCTCAGGTGATTATTCTGAGCAAGAGGAAAAATCCCATCAGCATTGAGCATGCTGAAACCATTCGAGGCAAATTGCTGCTATGGATAAAGGGATGGTTGAGTGGCAGAAGACAGAGAGTGGTAATCAATGGACACTGCTCAACGTGGACTAATGTTATTAGTGGAGTTCCTCAGGGTTCAGTGTTGGGTCCATTGTTGTTTTCTGTATTTATAAATGATATTGATGATGGTGTATCAGGCTTAATGTCCAAGTTTGCAGACGATACAAAGGTTGGCAGGGTTGTTAAGGACACTACTGATACTATGCTGCTGCAACAGGATCTGGAAAGGTTGAGCAGATGGGCTGAGAGGTGGCAAATGAAGTTTAACATTGACAAATGTAAAGTACTACATATGGGAAACAGTAACCCCAGATCAACGTATCAACTCTGTGGTACTACGCTGACAGTGGTAGAGAATGAAAAGGACCTGGGGGTAATTGTGCAGGCAGATATGAAGTTCTCTGAGCAGTGCAGACGAGCTGCAAGAGTAGCTCATGGTGTCTTGTCAATGATATACAGGAATTTTTCTAGCAGGGACAGGGATGTGATTATTCCCTTGTATAAGGCATTGGTCAGGCCACACCTTGAGTACTGTATACAGGTCTGGAGGCCTCATTTCAAGAAGGATGTAGAGCTGCTGGAACGAGTACAGAGAAGGGCAACAAGATTAGTGAATGGAACAAAGGGTTGCTCTTACGAAGAAAGGCTTAAGTTTTGCAAATTACAGAGCCTGGAGACTAGGCATCGCCGAGGTGATCTGATAGAGGTGTACAAGGCTTTGAATGGCTTGAGCATGCTCAATGCCGATGGAATTCTTCCTCTTGCTCAGAATAATCACCTGAGAGGGCATAAATTCAAATTGAGGAAGGACGGATGTCGGATAGATGTGCGGAAATTCGCCTTTAGCCAGCGGGCAGTTGGTTTGTGGAATAGACTTCCATCGCTTGTTGTTGAAGTTGATAGCCTAAACAAATTTAAGGCTCAGCTGGACAGGTATTTCAAACGAATTGAGGGGTGAAATGGGAGTAGTGGTTGTTTTTTTTTTTTTTTTTCTTTTTTTTTGGCTGATGCTGAATAAGCTTGCTTTCTTGCATCATATGCCTCTACTAATGCTAATGCTAATGCTATCAGATCACCTCGCCGGTGCCTAGTCTCCAGTAATTTGCGAAACTTAAGCCTTTCTTCATAAGAGCAACCCTTTGTTCCATTCACTAATCTTGTTGTCCTTCTCTGTACTCATTCCAGCAGCTCTACATCCTTCTTGAAATGAGGCCTCCAGACCTGTATACAACACTCAAGGTGTGGCCTGACCATTGCCTTATACAAGGGAATAACCAGTGATTTCACATAATTATCCTTAGCCAGCTAGCCCTCCCTGTGATACTCTTACAAATAAGCTTATATCCATTGTAGGTTTCAGTGCTATTTTTGCCTTGTAATTAATTAAACTGGACAGATCCACATTCATCCATCTCATACTATATTTTATTAATGGTATATGTTGAATAGAATAACAAGAAAGTGTAAACAAAAAGGCAGAAAAATGGAAAAAATATGTTTCTAGAAATTTCTGTTGTCGATTCCAGTTATTAATGTCTTGTCTTCATAGTGTCAACTATAATGCTCATAAGCCATTTTCAGAAAAAAACCCTTTTAATCCTTGTAAAAAAAAATTATTCTAAATAATTTTATTTAGAATAAATTTTTCTAATTTTTATTTATGTTTATGCTTTTTACCCTTTGGCTTGTGGTTTACATCAGAAATTTGCTTCTATTCTGTTTGTAATCCTGGCAAATTGACAACTGATAAGAGACTTGAATTTGCTGTTACCAACAGCAAATTCAAAATGCTGGGAAGCATTCAAAGAACTTATCTTGGAAGCTACTAGGCTTTACATACCAACTAAGAAATATTGTTCAAGGTTTAGACCTAAATGGATGTCAGATGAACTAATGAGACACATAGCAGAGAAGAAAAATGCATGGGATACATATAAATTAACACGTGACACAGAAGCCTATGATAGATATAAGCTGGTCTGTAACCAAGTCACAAAAGAGATTAGGCAGGCAAAGGCAGATTATCAGAAATCTTTGGCAAAGTATGCAAAGAAAAACAGCAAAGAGTTCTTTACTTATGTAAACTCTAGAAGGAAGGGGATGAATCAGATTGGTCCACATAATATCAGTGGTTCAACTGTTGAGGATCCTGCTCAGGTGGCTAACAAACTAAAGGAGTATTTTGCATCTACATTCACATATGAGGAGTTATTCAGGAAGGGGAATTCCAGAGGTGAAGTAAACTCTGGCAGTGAGCTATATGATTTTTTAATAACTGAGAGGAAAGTGGAGGAGAAATTGTTGAGGATAAACATAAAAAAGGCACCTCGGGGTGGATGGGATCTATCCAGTTATATTAAAGGAGGCAGCAAAGGAACTAAGCAAACCCTAGGCCATAATTATGAGAGCTTCTTTGGACTCAGGGGAGATACCCATAGACTGGAGATGTGCAAATGTGACCCCAATTCACAAAGGAGGATCTAAGGTTGACACAAGCAATTATAGACCTGTGAGTTTAACTTCTGTTCCAGGAAAATTAATGGAGGCCCTGGTTAAAGAAGCACTGCAGGATCATCTAGACAAGACTTCAGTTATAGCTCAGACACAGCATGGTTTTGTTAAGGGGAAGTCTTGCCTGACCAATTTGATTGGATACTATGATGCAGTCACAAAAGAACTGGATGCAGGGAATAACTTTGATATTATATATTTGGATCTTAGAAAGGCTTTTGATACTTTGCACATGGAAGTTATTTGTTTGTTATTTTGGTTTTTTTTTAGGAGCATTAGCAACTAATGCCATATTGCTCTGGGAATATGCGGTGGTCATTCCCTGACCTTTCTGCATCCTCCGTATTTGGTGGTGACGGGCTCGAACCCCAGTCTAATCAAGAAGAGTATGATATGCACTGCTGCTCCTTCCCATCTGGCTATGGAGGCGCACACATGGAAGAATGCTGCACAAATTGGAACAGTGTGGCATTGGAGGCAAATTGCTGCTATGGATAAAGCGGTGGTTGAGGAGGAGAAGACAGAGTGGTAATCAATGGACACTGCTCATCGTGGACTAATGTTATTAGTGGAGTTCCTCAGGGTTCAGGGTTGGGTCCATTGTTGTTTTCTGTATTTATAAATGATATTGATGTTGGTATATCTCTTTTAATGTTCAAGTTTGCAGACGATACAAAGGTTGGCAGGGTTGTTAAGGACACTACTGATGCTATGCTGCTGCAACAGGATCTGGTAAGGTTGAGCAGATGGGCTGAGAGGTGGCAAATGAAGTTTAACATTGACAAATGTGAAGTACTACATATGAGTAACAGTAACCCCAGAGTAACGTATCAATTCTGTGGTACTGCACTGACAGTGGTAGAGAATGACAAGGACCTGGGGTTAATTGTGCAGGCAGATATGAAGTTCTCTGAGCAGTGCAGACGAGCTGCAAGAGTAGCTCATGGTGTCTTGTCAGTGATATACAGGAATTTTTCTAGCAGGGATAAGGAGGCGATTATTCTCTTGTATAAGGCAATGGTCAGGCCACACCTTGAGTACTGTATACATGTCTTCAGGCCTCATTTCAAGGAGGATGTAGAGATGCTGGAACGAGTACAGAGAAGGGAACAAGATTAGTGAATGGAACAAAGCATTGCTCTTACGAAGAAAGCCTTATGTTTTGCAAATTACAGTGTCTGGAGACTAGACACCGGCGAGGTGATCTGATAGAGGTGTATAAAGCTTTGAATGGTTTGAGCATGCTCAATGCCGATGGGATTCTTTCTCTTGCTCAGAATAATCACCTGAGAGGTCAAACATTCAAATTGAGGAAAGACAGATGTAGTATAGATGTGTGGAAATTTGCCTTTAGCCAGCGGGTGGTTGGTTGGTGGAACAGACTTCCGTCCCTTGTCGTGGAAGTTGATAAATAAGTTTAAGGCTCAGCTGGACAGGTATTTCGAACGAACAGAGGGGTGAAGTGGAAGTGGTTATTTTTTATTTATTTATTTATTTTATTTTATTTTTTGGCTGATGCTGCATGAGCTTGCTTTCTTGCATCAAATGCCTCTACTAATGCTAATGCATTCGGTTTCACTAACATAGTTTGTCCTAACCATGTAGGGATTTGAAATGAAGCATATGACAGTGTAATGTTTGTATCAATCAATCATTCGTACTACTCATTCAATTCATTTATTACAAATTCTGTCATCAATGACTTTTCTTCAACCATTACATAAATAGCCTCTCTGATTGGCTCTTTTATTCTAAGTATTTACATATGTTTAAAACTTCTTTGTTTATTATGTTTAAAACTTCGCTCTTTGCTTGTTCTTTTAGCCAGTGATTTGTTATGGTCATCCTTTGCCAGCCTATTTGTTTCTATGCTGTGAATTTGTTAAGAAGGGGGTGTGCTTGAGAAGGATTTCAGCTAAGGGTAATTTCCAGTTCAAATAGTCTATTACATTTTATCAAACTAATTTTTTAACAAGGGGCTTACTTAATCCCCAAAAATTTAACAAGGGGCTGACATGAGCCCTACCAAGTCCCCTCCAGCATATTCCTTGCTTAACCATTACAGTTAACCCCCGCTATTCGCGGTATCTGTATTTGCGGTTTCGCAGTCGCTGATTTAATATAAAAAAAAATTTGAATTTTAAAGTGCCGTGAACATTTTCCGCCATAAAAAAAACATGGGCGTGGCTAAAATTATCTTCCCCAGTCAAAACAGTGCTCAGTGGGTGGGGGCGAGGGGTGACAAAATCGCGAGCGTGGATGTTTCTCGCTAATCCTTGTTCAGTATTTTTTTTTTTTTTTGGGTAGTCATTGGCGCATTGGCTTCTGTGGCCATAATGCACCTCCCAAGGTTTGTTTTGCAGTACTTTGATCCAAGCCCGAGGCGGGATTCGAACCTGCGACCTTTGGGTTGCCAGGCAGGCACTTTACCCACCTGGCTAGCCCGGTCAGCATGTTCAGTATGTGTTATTATTATTATTATTATTAATATCCATATGATGCAAGGAAGCCTGAGGCTTATGCTGCACCAGGAAAAAGTTCCTGAGTAACCCTGAGAGAGAGAGAGAGAGAGAGAGAGAGAGAGAGAGAGAGAGAGAGAGAGAGAGAGAGAGAGAGAGAGACAAAAGTAGAAGGGGATCACCAAGAAAGAGAAGAATGATGATATCCAGCTCAGGACCCTGGGTGTGCCAAGCCCATACTCACCAGAGTTATGCACTTGTCATGGAAGGTTTCGTCATGTGCTTTTAATTTATATGCTTATAAATTGAATAAATGTATCAATTTATAAATTTATATGCTTACAAAAGTGATAAATCTACCGTTTTGCAGAGTAAAACAGACTTTTTCGAGTGTGTTAATGGAAGAAAATGACTTTATTGTGGACAAGTTCTTTCTAACCCTTACAAAAATATGGCTACGAATAACAAGGGAAATGTGAAAAGATCAAAGGTGATGACATTAGTGAATAAAATTGAGTTATTAGATAAAATTTCTAATGGTGAAAGTGTCTCCTCAGTGGCAAAACATTATAAAATCAATGAGTTAATGGTTCGATCAATCAAAAAATCGGAAGAAAAAATCCGCCGTAGTGTCCATGAAAATGCGCTTCAAAATTTGCTCTGTAATTCATGATGTTAAATTAGAAAAAATGGAAAAAGCTTTAAATCTGTGGATAGAAGACTGAACTCAAAATAAAATTCCCTTAAGTTCACTCATCATTCGTGAAAAGGCAAAACTCCTTTATCAACACTTTAGCGAAACTGGTGATAGCACTGGCGGGATAAGTTTTTTAGCTAGCAAAGGCGCTGGTTTGAAATTTCTAATAAATATTACATTTAATATTAAATTGTTTCCTATTTTCAATTCGATCCCATATGCTTGCATTTCACTATGTACTGTCTATGTATATAGTCATATTATGAAGGTACATATAATACTTACATAGACAAAATTTTAGACTAGTTTTTCTTAATTTCATACATTGGAACTGAACCCCTTTATTACTACTATAGCCATAACTCACTATTCGGTATTTGTGGCATTTCTCAGGAACGTAACCCCTGTGAATAGCGGGGATTTACTATATATGCTTCATTATGCTGGACACAGGAGGAAACTGTATTCTTATATTTTCTTAGTTATATATATGCATTTATGGCTTCCATTTCAGTGACTTTAAAGTTATTTCATAATTCTGCATAGATTCATTGTTGGTGTTAAATTCTAGGTGCAGCAGTGGCATAAACTGTATTGTGTCATTGTGCATTATGTATCTGCCAAATGGGGATCACGCTTGTGCTCTCTTGCACGGGGCGCCTCTGTAGCCAGGTGGGAAGGAGCAGCAGTGCGTAGCACACGCTTCTTGATTAGACCGGGGTTCGAGCCCGTCACCACCAAATACGGAGGATGCGGAAAGGTTAAGAAATGATCACCGCCCGCATATCCTGGAGCAATATGGCCTTAGTTGCTAATGCTCCTAAAAACCAAACAACAACAACAACATCTCTTGCACGGCAATTTTTGTCCCACTTCCATCCCTTACTTTCGCCTGATGGATGTATTCCATTGTACCTGGGGGATGCCTTCTTCATCCCCCCATATTTCTACCTGTCCCCCCTTTTCTTGACTCTAAAGCCCACCCACTCTAACTTTTTTTTTTTTTTTTTTACATTGGTCTCTGTCAGGAAGCTTAGGCGACCCTGCAGAGACTAGCCAGAGAAAAATGGGCAGCCTGGCTACCTCCTAGCGGTGTGTGTGCGAGCAACGTGGGGTTCCATCAGGGGCCTTGCCGCCAAATGCCAGGACACCCAACAGAACCCAACGCAAAACTATGTATTCAACACAGAACACTTTTCTGGCATTTACAGTAGTTCTGTATTTCTTCACAGTGTACATATGATGCAGATGTGGGAAACCACAGGGGGCGCCTGACCCTAATACTATGCACACTATGTGCATTATGTATGTACATGTGTGTGAGTTCGTGGGCCGATTTGCATGTTGTGCTAGCAGAACAACCAAGAATAATTCACAAGGGGGAAACCCCTACTCCCTTAATTTGAGATCGGCTAATCCAGTCATTAACGTTATTCAAGCTTTCCAAGCAAGTGACAAGTGGAAAAAAAAAACACTAAACTGTCATGTATGATGGTTTTTTTCCACTATATATGAGAGTTTAGTGGTTGAGATTTACTGTATTAATAGAATCTCAGAATGATGAAATGTGATATATAGAAATGGAAAAAATCTAGAAAGTTATATAATTCCAGACAAATAAATTGTAATTTCTCCTTTTCAAACTATTTTTGTATTTTTGGCTGTTTAAAATATGTGTGCTTTTAGTGCTGTGATATATGTTTAATTTAATGGGTTTTTTTTTTGTTTTTTTTTTTATGAGCAAAAAGCTGGTAATATGGAGTGAGCTTCCATGGTCTTCCCATACATTGCTGGATGGCAGTACCATCATGCTTTGATCTTGTGAGATTATCATGAGATCTCATGATAATATCACGGATCAACTTTGGTTGATGTAGGCAGCAAACATGAATCAACAAGCCAGTGATATAACATCTGGCACCTCTATGTCATGATAAGAACAAGTCAGCTTGTATAATGTAACAAAGGCTTGTATGCCTTCCTTATATACCAGTCTGGGTCACTTGTTTATCCAGTCAAGTCCAGTAGACTATCAAAATTAGCATCCAAATGTTTTGGAGGATGATATATATATATACTTCAATTCATTATTTTTATTCTATTTATAATAGAAAATTGATATTCTTCAGTCAGTATCATTTAAGAATATGAATTTTGTAATGCCCACATATTTTGTTCATTAAAATAAAAAAAAAAATGAACATACATTTTTTGAGTCAAAAGTAGAAAAAATAGGTTGAAATGGCCAAATGTGCTCTTAATTTGTTTGGCATTATATATATATATCTTGTTAATTAAAACAATGCATAATAATTTACTTAATCTACTATAGCATTTTACTTTACAGTATATTTTTTAAAATAGTTAAAAATTGAATTATGTAGAGGTATATTTTTTCTGTTCTAGTTTGACTGTGAAGCCAGTTTATTTTAAATATCCTTTGTAATTCACATTTCTTTGCCCTATTGATCATTTCTTGATGAGTAATTGGATGACAATTGTCCGTCATCCAGTTAACAAAATATAAAAATGTGCAGGATATCTGCACATTTTTAAAAATACAAAATGTATTTTTGTATTTTAAAAATAAAAAATGTGAAAAATCTGCACATTTTTATATTTTTAACCTGATGTATTTTTACCTGATGCAATTTTGTATTTTTAACTTGATGTATTTTTGATGTAGTTTACTTTTGTTGTCAACATTTTTTATTGCTGTTGAACTATGTTAGGAAGAAATAGCATGCTAGTGACCTTCTGTAGGTGCCTCCATAGCCAGGTGGGAAGGAGCAGTAGTGTGTAGCACACGCTTCTTGATTAGACTGGGGTTCGCGCCCGTCACCACCAAATACGGAGTATGCAGAAAGGTCAGGGAATGACCACCACATATCCCGGAGTAATATGGCCTTAGTTGCTATTGCTCCTAAAAACCAAATAACAGTGACATTCTGCAGTAAGATCCGGTACCACATTCTGCAGTGCAGAAGTTTAGTTTTTTTTTCTTTTCTTCTTCTTTTGTGATGGATTTCTATTTTAATGAGACATGGTTAAAATTGTGTATATGTTAGCTTTATATACAGCTATTTGGCTTTAACAATTGAATTTGAAGCATTGCAAATTAATTTGAAAATGGCTATTTCCGCCCCCCTTGTTCTATGTTTGAGGTAACTGAAATTCTCCAAATACGAGATTACTTTTTTTTTATTTTGCCTACAAAGGCCAATTACTTCTTTAATTCGTAGATTAGAAGAAATGAAAAATTCTCAGTCAATAATATTCAGTATGAAAGTAATACTGAATTCTGGTATAGAAACCATCTAATAATAAAATTAAGATGAGAAAAGACAAAGTGCAAATTATTGTAGCAAGGCTGCCAGAATAGCGAGGCTGCCAGAACAGCTCACAGGATTTTCTCAATTAGCTGTTGTTGTTGTTGTTGTTTTGGTTTTTAGGAGCATTAGCAACTAAGGCCATATTGCTCCGGAATATGCGGTGGTCATTCCTTGACCTTTCCGCATCCTCCATATTTGGTGGTGACGGGCTCGAACCCCGGTTTAATCAAGAAGCGTGTGGTACGCACTGCTGCTCCTTCCCACCTGGCTACGGAGACGCCTCTCAATTAGCATTAGCATTAGTAGGGGCATATGATGCAAGAAAGCATGCTTATGCAGCATCAGCCAAAAAAAAAAAACCCCTTTCACTTTATCCCTCCGTTCGTTCGAAATACCTGTCCAGCTGAGCCTTAAATTTATTTAGGCTATCAACTTCCACAACAAGGGATGGAAGTCTGTTCCACCAACCAACTACCCGCTGGCTAAAGGCAAATTTCCGCACATCTATCCTACATCTGTCTTTCCTCAATTTGAATTTATGCCCTCTCAGGTGATTATTCTGAGCAAGAGGAAGAATTCCGTCAGCACTGAGCATCAGACACTGTAATTTGCAAAACTTAAGCCTTTCTTCGTAAGAGCAACAATTTGTTCCATTCACTAATCTTGTTGCCCTTCTCTGTACTCGTTCCAGCAGCTCTACATCCTTCTTGAAATGAGGCCTCCAGACCTGTATACAGTACTCAAGGTGTGGCCTGACCATTGCCTTATACAAGGGAATAAATACCTCCCTATCCCTGCTAGAAAAATTCCTGTATATCATTGATAAGACACCATGAGCTACTCTTGCCACCCATCTGAACTGTTCAGAGAACTTCATATCTGCCTGCACAATTACCCCCAAGGCCCTTTCATTCTCTACCACTGTCAGTGTAGTACCACAGAGTTGATATGTTGCTCTGGGGTTGCTGTTTCCCATATGTAGTACTTTACATTTGTCAATGTTAAACTTCATTTGCCACCTCTCAGCCCATCTGCTCAACCTTACCAGATCCTGTTGCAGCAGCAGCATAGTGTCAGTAGCGTCCTTAACAACCCTGCCAACCTTTGTATCGTCTGCAAACTTGGACATTAAGCTTGATATACCATCATCAATATTATTTATAAATACAGAAAACAACAATGGACCCAACACTGAACCCTGAGGGACTCCACTAATAACATTAGTCCACGATGAGCAGTGTCCATTAATTACCACTCTCTGTCTTCTGCCACTCAACCATCCCTTTATCCATAGCAACAATTTGCCACCAATGCCACACTGCTCCAATTTGTGCAGCAGTCTTCCATGTGCAACAGTATCAGAAGCCTTTCTAAGATCCAAATATATAATATTAAGTTATTCCCTGCATCCAATTCTTTTGTGACTACATCATAGTATCCAATCAAATTGGTCAGGCAAGACCTTCCCTTAACAAAACCATGCTGTATCTGAGCTATAACTGAATTCTTGTCAAGATGATCCTGCAGTGCTTCTTTAACCAGTGCTTCCATTAATTTCCCTGGAACAGAAGTTAAACTCACAGGTCTATAATTACTTGTGTCAGCCTTTGATCCTCCTTTGTGAATTGGGGTGACATTTGCACATCTCCAGTCTATGGGTACCTCCCCTGAGTCCAAGGAAGCTCTCATAATTATGACTAATGGATTGCTTACTTCCTCGCTGCCTCCTTTAATATAACTGGATAGATCCCATCCACCCCAGGTGCCTTTCTTGTGTTTATCTTCAACAATTTCTCCTCCACTTTATTACAAATTATTACAAGATCATCTAGCTCACTGCCGGTGTTTACTTCATCTATGGCATTCCCCTTCCTGAATAACTCCTCATGTGTGAATGTAGATGCAAAATATTGATTTGGTTTATTAGCTACCTGACCAGAATCATGAACAGTTGAACCATTGATATCAAGTGGACCAATCTGATTCATCCCCTACCTTCTAGAGTTTACATAAGTAAAGAACTCCTTGCTGTTTTTCTTTCCATCCCTTGCTGTTTTTCTTTCCATCCCTTGCCAAAGATTTATTGTAATCTGCCTTTGCCTGCCTAACATCCTTTGTAACTTGGTTACAGATCAACTTATATCTACCATAGGCTTCTGTGTCACATGTTAATTTATATGTATCCCATGCATTTTTCTTCTCTGCCATATGGCTCATTAGTTGAACAATATTTCTTAGTTGGTATGTAAAGCCTAGTAGCTTCCAAGATAAGTTCTTTGAATGCTTCCCATTTTGAGTTTGCTGTTGGTGACATCATCAGTTGGTCCCACTGTATAGAATTTAAAAACTGTCTCAGACCGTCGTAGTTGCCTTTACGAAAGCAATAACCCTTCCCTTTACCCCTGATGGTAGTTACCTCCTTGAGTAAATCCCACTTCAGCACACTGTGATCACTGCCATCTAGTGGTTCCTGTATCTGCAGATTCTTAATGCCTGAAGAATCACTACTGATAATCAAATCAAGAGTATTGCTCCCTCTAGTTGCTTCCTGAACATGCTGATTTAGAAAACAATCATCCAATAAATCCACAAAAGTCTTGCTAGTGTGTGAGTGACCAACCCACAAATTTCAGTCAATATCTGAGAAATTAAAATCCCCCATTATAAGACTCTCTGATTTACTGGCCCACACTATTTCCCTGTACAGTTTCTTATTATACTCATCAGAGTCATTAGGCCTATAGCACACTCCTACTCTCAATTTTGATCTCCCAATGCTTATGTCACACCAAACTTACTCGACACTGCACTGTCCAGTGATGTCAATTGGCTTCACTTCCTTGGATTTTGTGTTTCTTAACTAATAGCATAACCCCTCCTCCCTCCCTTCCTATCCTGTCTATCCTTTCTGTAGACGTTGTACTCCCCAAATTCCAGTTCTGTATTACTTATATCTGCGTGACACCACGTCTCTGATTTCCCAACAATATCTGCCTTTGATGCTTTGAGCAATACCTCAAATTCATTAAATTATTGACCAAACCCCTAGCATTGGTGTACACGCAAGTATACATGCACCTGTTCTTTTTCTTAGCTACCCTAACACAACCCATCTGTTTGCTTGTACCCCAATGACTCCCAGCAGTCTCTGAAATATCCTGCATCTTATTTTCCAAGCTGCTGCTTATTCCAATAGAAGCAGTGCAAGAATCACTTTCACCTCTGCCAGTGGCTGCTGTTAATCTATTAGTCCTTGTATCCCCCCAATCTAGCAGTTTTCTGACCCACCTAACACTGCCTCGATTGGATCATCAAACATTCTTGCAACCTTTCTATTTAAGTGTATCCCATCCCTGTAGAATCAGTCTCTCCTATTAACAAGTACAGATCAGGCTGAAAAAAATTCTACCCCATGAGCCTTGCACAATCTTTCCAGGGCCGAATTGATCGACAGGGCTCTCATCATATACTCCCTCCTATCATGTCTGGGCAGAATTGCAGACACTTTCAAATTCAACCCTAATTCACGGCTTTTTTTCAACAGTGACCTGTACTTGTTAAGTAATTCCGCCGGTCTCCTACTCTTAATATCATTAGTGCCAACGTGTACAACTATATCACCTTTTGTGCCCTTAAAAGATGATATCCACTCTACAACGTCATCAACCTTGCCCTTGGCAGATATACAATGGTCCTGTTCCACCTATCCTTTTTACAAAGCATGTTTCCCATTTTCCTGACAATAGAGTCATCAACAACTACTAGTTCCTTTGCGACCAGCGCATTCTGCCTTGGGGGTTGCTGCTGTGTTGCGTGATGCCCAAGTGCAAGCGCTGGTGTTGGTTTGGGCAGCTGAGAGCTTGATGGGCCCCTCACTTTTATTCCTTTGAGGGCATGATCTTTATCCCATGATATAGAGGGACTTTGCTAGCAGGGATAAGGAGATGATTATCCCACATCTTGAGTACTACATACAGGTCTAGAGGCCTCACTTTAGGAAAGATTTATATTTTATGGATTGGGTGCAGAGAAGGGCAGTGAAATTGGTGAAGGGAGCAAAAGGGTGGCTTACCAAGAAAGGCTTCAGTTGTGGAACTTGTAGCTTCTGGAGACTAGGCATCCGCAAGGTGATCTGATCGAGGTGTTTAAGGTGGTTGAACAAGCTAAATGCTGATGTAATTGATGTATGCTCAACTACACATGTGAGGGGGAAATCCAAATTGAGGAAGATTGGTTGCAGATAGATGTGTGGAGGTTTGCTTTCAGCCAGCAGGTGGTTAATTGTTGGAATAGACTTCTGTTGCTGTGGAAGTGGATAGTTGGAATAAATTCAACGAAGAGTTAGACAAATTATTAGAGGAGATGGACAGGTTATGTTTTTTTTTTTTTTTTTTTTTTTTTTTGACTGATGCTTTGTAAGCTTGCTTTTTTGCATCATATGCCACCGCTAATACTAATCCATTTTCAGAGATCTTCTATACAGATGTGAATCTAGCTAACCTAGCTGAAGGCCATCTTTTAAAATTTAAGTGTCTTTACAAAAGACAGCATGTTATGTTTTGATCATTCTAAATCTTAAATGAAAGTTTACCTAATTTCATATATTTTAAACTTTTAAACATTCTGTTTAAAAGTTTAAACAGAATGCTTTTAAACATTCTGTTTAAAACATTGCTTTTAAACATTCTGTTTAAAATTCTTTTAAAAATTGCTTGTGACATGCATGGAAAATATACTGCCACATAATTTTGCTAATAAATTTATTCAGATAAATTTGTTTTGTTGTTTGTCAGTCACATCTACAGGTTAATCTTTTTTGGTCTACATATGTATATTTTTCATGTTTGTGTGCCCTGATGAATATATATATATCACATATATGATACATTTTATGATATACAGGGTATATCATAAAATGTGGAACCACTTCAGGTATGGATTTAGGACAAAAAAACAAAAATAGTTCATGTAAACAAACTTTTTTTATTGTTTTTAGGCCTTAAATCCATCCTCGAAGTGGATACCACATGTATGATTTTGCTTTATTTTCGAGTTACAGCCATTTTTGAATTCCAACAGCTATCTGCTAAGTTTACAGGAAATTCTGAAAATGACCAGAGTGCACCTGAATACCAACCTACAAATGCTTCATCATAGATCTCTTCACCTGCTCAAAAGTTCCAGGTGTCTGTCAGATTTGTTGGCAGCCTTGTTACATTTGCAGAGCATTTCAGTGTTATAAATTGGTGTGGAAAAATCAATCGTTTTCAGATGACCCCACAAGTAATAATCAAGTGGATTCAGGCCCAAGGAGTGTGCAGGCCAGGCAATGGGGTCTGTATGATCTATCCTTTTATTAGGGAATTGCTCATCCAAAAAATTTTAGCAATGTGGCTAAAATGAGGCGGAGCACCATTGTGCATAAACCGCATGCGGCAAATGACATTGTGTAACTTCTTCCAACAACCCATATAAATGTTTTCTTAAAAAATGGCAGCAGCATGCTGTTGTTAAACCACCAGGTAGAAAAATAGGCCTGATTAAAATTAGCATTAGCATTAGAAGTAGCATCAGCCAAAAAAAAAAAAACCCTTTACCCCTCCATTCATTCGAAATACCTGTCCAGGTCGTTTCTAAGCTAGTGGGTTTCATAATCAGTGGCCACTAGCTTCAAAACGATTGTCTGGGTGGTGGTATCCTCTGAAAATAAATAACAGTAGTCTTCTCTACTAGAGAAGCGTTATTTATTTATCTTGAACTCTATCAAGTTCAAGATATACGCTTTCAAGCTACTCTATACTATAATGATCACAATGCTAAATTGTTGTTGTTGTTGTTATTTTGGTTTTTAGGAGCATTAGCAACTAAGGCCATATTGCTCCGGGGATATGCGGTGGTCATATCCCTGACCTTTCCGCATCCTCCGTATTTGGTGGTCATGGGCTCGAACCCCGGTCTAATCAAGAAGTGTGTGCTACGCACTGCTGCTCCTGCCCACCTGGCTACGGAGGCCCCAATGCTAAATTAGTTAGATCCTTAGATAAATTAAAAGATATATGCCCAAAAAGTGATTAAAACCTTCAATCTACTCATTTAGTACAATTAACACCCTCTATTCTTCTGCACCACTAGTTACATGCTACACTATTCACAGCAAAACACTGATACCATAGTGGTATGAGTAGCGAGTCGTAATTTTCAAAATCAGATAAATTTAAAAAATAAATTTAGATAAAATAAATAAAAATAAAATAAAAATAAAATAAAAATAAATCTAGATAAATTTAAAATATAAGCTTATGAACACTACCAAGCGTATTTAATCTATTTGTAAAACACAATTTAATATCTTAATTAATCAAAAATATTGTAAAAATTTCCAAAAACTTATCTGTTTGCAGGAACTCAAAGTCTACATTTTCACACTTTTAGTCTCATTCCCAGTTCATGTTCCTTGTTCCATTCATGCTGAATTGTTGCTGGTCATGATTGAACAAATTGACCACACTATTCCTAATAAATCCAGCTTCATTAGTAAAATATACAGTGAATAGAGAATGCTGATTATGAACACTTGCAGAAACTTCTTGTGGCAGGAAGTCAACCTCAGTAAGTTCTTGTACACTCTGAAGATGATATGGATAAAGTTGCCCCATAAAATTCTTCGCACAGTCATATGTCCCATGTTCTCTGCTATTACTATCCTTCAGGTGTTGTCATCAACATTGAGGATCCATTCTTCCAAATCATCAATTCTCCTGCCGATGCCTTGAATTATTTCACTATCCAAAATTCATTTTCCAAATGAACCAGTTTCCTCAGGCATTCATGTATTCTCTGAATGGTCTTATTTGGTGCATGATGATTAGTTAAGTTTTCTTTATACAAATGGTTTGTTTGGCTGCATTCCATCTAGCAAGTCCACACATGATATATATGTCTGCCATCTCTCGATTTGAATAAGCCTCCAGTTATCTCAGCAAATACACAGTATCAAAATGTTAATAATAACAAGCTCCAAATGTAGTGTCCAGGGCTCTTTATAAGATATCAAGCAACTGTTTGTAAACAGTTGAACGGAGCCAGCTATGCTAACTCAGTTTGTGGAAACAATTGCTGGAATGCATAAATGGCTGTAACTTGGAAACAAGGCAAAATTAGATATATGTTTATATTAACTTTGTTTTATTGTTTTTAAGTCCTAAATCCATCTCCGAGGTGGATCCCACATGTTATGATACACCCTGTATATACATTTTTCAAGGTCTTTTTCAAATAACACTTAAAAGTACATTACAAATATTTCAGTTGGTGTTGCCATCTCTTATCTGCGTTTCTAAGCAATTATAGACACAATTTACAATAGATGGTAGCACAAAAATAGATTATAAAATCTGAGGAGGAGGAGGAGGAAGTTGTTGCTCATAGCAGCCATTTCTGTCTGATTTTTGTTTAAGGGGCTGCAATTTTCTGGAATTCAGATCCAAAATTTAATGAAATTGAATTAAATATATATGAACAGATGTAGAATGGTAGTATTACATAAAAAAAAAAGTGCAACAAATGTTTTATGAATTTTGTTAAGGTTGTTTTATGATTTTTGTACAATTTTCTGTACAGTATAATTGTGATTTTTAAAAAAAATCCTGATTTTATTTTTGACAGTAATTTCATGCTGCTTAAAAAAAGCATTTATGTAGAATATTTTCATTTTTATAAATTTTTCAAAATTTCATGAAGAAACTCACTCCACAGAGCCCTCTGCCATCTATAAACTTCCCTCAGCACCCATACATTTTCAGGGAACTCTGGAAAAGGTTAAAACCATAAGTATAATTGCGTTTAAAGTTATTCAGCAATTAAAGCTCTGATTTAGAAACTTAAAAGTATTACCTTTTTATGATATGAATAAAAACTATTTACTAACTTCAGTCAATTTTTTTAACTGTGCCACGTGAAAAGTGTTATTTTTGTTTCAGCTTATTTTTCACATTTAGACTGGAAAAGGCTTGTCATTGCTGTTGTAAAGGAAATTCTGTTTCAGCAAATTTATTCTGACTTTTTAGAATAAGTTGATTTGCTTCTAGATGATTTTTGCTATAAAGGAATATGAAATTATTACTGTAGAATTGTTTAATAACCAAACAAACATCTTTTTCACCAACAATTACTAGCAGAGTAAATTATTTTTTTATTAATAAGTGAGTTCTTTCTTTTATTTTCATGGGCTTACTTTGCAGTTACTTTGACTTCCTATAATTTTTTCCACATTGAGATAACTTTGCTAGCTGTCTTAAGATTCTCAGTATCTGATATCATTTATGGTTAGGATCAATATCTGCTTGACATATCTATCTATTTTATGTTTCATTCTTTAGGTTGTGTATGCCACTGCCACTATCCCATATGTAATGCTTCTTGTCCTACTTATACGTGGAGTTACTCTGGATGGAGCTGCGGATGGATTAAAAGAATTTATTAATCCTGACTTTCTCAAAATGTCACAGATACAGGTAGATTTACATAGGTTTTTGTCTTTAAGATTAAGGTCATATTGATTTCAGAATGCTTTGAAATGTTCCTCTCTCTAATATTTTCAAGCATATCACTTACTCTAATAATACCATCAAATTGCAGATTCTTGAATGACACATTTTTTAGTATTATGGTCCACTAACGTGTCAGCCAAAAATTTAAAGCTAAATGTACATTAAGTATGCTAATTGAAATTACTCACAAGATACATTAGTTATTGTTTTGGAGGAAAATTAAGTCTTATGTGAAACAATGCTTGGTTGTCAAATTTATAATCACAAGGCCAAAATATACTTTAAGTGGTCATCTGCTGGCTATGGGACTAAAGTCACACACACACACACAATCATGGGGGGGATATGTTTTACAGTCAGTAGGGAGGGACAATGAGAACAGTGTGAAAGGTCCTCACCCGCCAACAAGTGGATGGGATGGGTATGCATCACACACACTTGTGCATGCACACCCACGCACACATCCAATGTATACAGGGTATTTTAGAAAGGTTTCATCAAATCTTGGGAACACATTCTATAGAATATAGGGATGAAAAGAAAGTTCTACCCCCATCGGTCTGGAAATGGTTCCCTTCTGAGTTATAGCCTTTTTTTCTTTTTTTTTTTTTTTTTTTGTAATAAAGGTAAGGATGTCTAGCAAGTAAAAATTTTTTTATTAAAATAATTAGTGCGCACTGTAAGTGACTGATGAGAGTATATCTTTATGTCTACGTCAGAGCAAAGGAAGTGAGCAAACTCTTATCCATAATTATGAGAGCTTCTTTGGACTCAGGGGAGGTACCCATAGACTGGAGATGTGCAAATGTGACTCCAATCCACAATGGAGGATCAAATGGGGGAGACAGGTAATTACAGAACTGTTAGTGACAAATTACTAGAAATTATAGAAATCTTATAATACCGTGAGTATTAGACTAAAATATGGAATAGCAAGTGCTTAAAAAATGGAACTCACCTTTGAATAAATCTGCAATAGTTTTTTAAAAAAGAATGGTAATTAAATCATTTAGGTGGGGAGGTAAAGTAAAGGGATTAAGGAGGTTGTTAAGGTTAATTTAATTGAATTTTAAAATGGGCCCAAGGAAGTAGAAGTGCACATCTCCAATCCTAGGTTGTCATTAAAGAAAGAAGAAATCATTAAGAGTGAATTTAAAATGGATAATATAGTATGATGGAGCCAATAGTCGTTACAAAGGACTTTCGTTGGTTATAACGTCTTCAGTTGGCAAATTGGGCGGGAAGTAAACGCTTGCGGTATTTTAAAGGTGGTCTGTACTTCCCATGATGCTCTTTTGGACATGTGGGAATGTCAGTCATGAGAGGTTCCAAGCCGGGGAAAGGTTGAAGGGAAGTTTCATGTTTATGATGTTGAGGTTAGAATGGTGCTGAAAAATTCGATAATAAGTGCTCTATAGTGAAGAATTTTGTGGCTGAATTTAAGTTTAATAATGGTAATAGTGGAATCAACTAGGGGGATGTGGTTGTGGGTATGGCATGTATTGTAAGTTCTGTACTGAATTGGCCTGTTCTAAAACTGTTTTGGTGGTAGTATGCACGGGTGTTGGCGGTTTTAGAAGAACCGAATTTTGTGGTGGTGCTGCCGATGTAGCAAGTGTCACAGTTGGACTGGCATTTAATAAGATATATAATATTGTTATGGTCACTAGTGGGGTATTTATGTATGTCTTTACAGGAATTAAAAAAGGATCCTAGTTTATTGTATGCAGAAAAGGTGAGTGAAATGTCTGTATCTTTAAATATGCAGTGGAATTGTCCTGCAAGTTTGTTATGGTAAGGGAGAATTATGCATGTGTTTGTTTTTTTTATTATTATTATGTTTGGATGGGTTATTAATTTTATTTTTAATGGTGGAAATTGTGTGAGAGATGAGTTGGGGAGGGTAGTTTCTAGATATGAAATTAAGCACAAAAAATTTTCAGAAAAAATACACATATCGGAAAATACCTTAATTTCGCTTCACAACACCCCCTTAACACAAAAAAAGCTGTCTTATACAACCAAATCCATAATGCCATCAAATTCAGCTCCTCACTAAATGATTTACAAAATGAACTTCAATATCTCACGGAGAAATTCATATCTAGAAACTACCCTGGGGTGTTGTTGGCTCAATCTACTACCATTTGTGGTGCCTCCGTAGCCAGGTGGGCAGGAGCAGCAGTGCGTAGCACACGCTTCTTGATTAGACGGGGTTCGTGCCCATGCCCACCAAATACAGAGGATGCGGAAAGGTCAGGGAATGACCACCGCATATCTCCCGAGCAATATGGCCTTAGTTGCTAATACTCCTAAAAACCAATTAACAAACAAAGTACCATTTGCTCCTTAGGAGTCTGTTTCATTGTTGGTGACAGTATAGATCGGGCCCAATCTGCAATCGATATGGTTGCAGGAACTGATGCTTCAGTTTGTGTTGCCATTGATTGATACTTTTGCATTGCTGCTGCATATGTGTTCTTGGGTGCATTGAGCATAATTTGCTTTTTGCCTCTTGATATGTAACTTTTTGTTCTACACTGTACTTCTGGATTTTTTTCCATTTTCCAGAGGTCACATGATTTGGAGTAGGCTGGATGTGCATCTTTGCAATTCGGACAGTGTGGTGTTTTGGCATCACAGTCTGTTTGAGAATGTTCTTTTGACCCACAGTTTGGATAGACTGGATCTCCTCGAAAAGCCATTTGCGCTTGACCAAATTTTTGGCACTTATAACATCTTATAGGATTCGGAATAAAAGGTCATACTCGGCAGTTTAAATAGCCGGCTTTTATGATAGATGGTAAGATAGGTGTTCCAAATGTCAGGATGATGTTGTGGGTGGGATCTCCATCTTTCCTGATTGTGATGCATTTGGCTTGTATCACTTTTTGATGTTAAAGTTCCTGGACCAATTCAGCTTCTGTTACATTTATCAGATCCCACTCTGCAATTACTCCCTTGAAAGTATTTAATGTTGCATGTGGGATGACTTGAATAGGTAGTCCTCCAAATGTTGTTAGTTTCAGCAGAGTCTCAGAATGTGTATGACTCACTGTTTCTACCAAGAGGCCTCCAGTCTTCTTGCCATTTTGCCATTTTGGATGATCCCGCCACATTTAGCATTAGCATTAGTAGAGGCATATGATGCAAGAAAGCAAGCTTATTCAGCATCAGCCAAAAAAAAAAAAAAACAACCACTACTTCCATTTCACCCCTCCGTTCGTTCGAAATACCTGTCCAGCTGAGCCTTAAATTTATTTAGGCTATCAACTTCAACAACAAGCGATGGGAGTCTATTCCACAAACCAACTGTCCGCTGGCTAAAGGCAAATTTCCGCACATCTATCCGACATCCGTCCTTCCTCAATTTGAATTTATGCCCTCTCAGGTGATTATTCTGAGCAAGAGGAAGAATCCCATCGGCATTGAGCATGCTCAAGCCATTCAAAGCCTTATACACCTCTATCAGATCACCTCGCCGATGCCTAGTCTCCAGGCTCTGTAATTTTCAAAACTTAAGCCTTTCTTTGTAAGAGCAACCCTTTGTTCCATTCACTAATCTTGTTGCCCTTCTCTGTACTCGTTCCAGCAGCTCTACATCCTTCTTGAAATGAGGCCTCCAGACCTGTATACAGTACTCAAGGTGTGGCCTGACCAATGCCTTATACAAGGGAATAATCACATTCTTATCCCTGCTAGAAAAATTCCTGTATATCATTGACAAGACACCATGAGCTACTCTTGCAGCTCGTCTGCACTGCTCAGAGAACTTCATATCTGCCTGCACAATTACCCCCAGGTCCTTTTCATTCTCTACCACTGTCAGCGTAGTACCACAGAGTTGATATGTTGATCTGGGGTTACTGTTTCCCATATGTAGTACTTTACATTTGTCAATGTTAAACTTCATTTGCCACCTCTCAGCCCATCTGCTCAACCTTTCCAGATCCTGTTGAGCAGCATAGTATCAGTAGTGTCCTTAACAACCCTGCCAACCTTGGTATCGTCTGCAAACTTGGACATTAAGCCTGATACACCATCATCAATATCATTTATAAATACAGAAAACAACAATGGACCCAACACTGAACCCTGAGGAACTCCACTAATAACATTAGTCCACGTTGAGCAGTGTCCATTGATTACCACTCTCTGTCTTCTGCCACTCAACCATCCCTTTATCCATAGCAGCAATTTGCCTCCAATGCCACACTTCTCCAATTTGTGCAGCAGTCTTCCAAGCGCAACAGTATCAAAAGCCTTTCTAAGATCCAAATATATAATATCAAAGTTATTCCCTGCATCCAGTTCTTTTGTGACTACATCATAGTATCCAATCAAATTGGTCAGACAAGACCTGCCCTTAACAAAACCATGCTGTGTCTGAGCTATAACTGAATTCTTGTCCAGATGATCCTGCAGTGCTTCTTTAACCAGTGCCTCCATTAATTTTCCTGGAACCGAAGTTAAACTAACAGGTCTATAATTACTTGTGTCAGCCTTTGATCCTCCTTTGTGAATTGGGGTTACATTTGCACATCTCCAGTCCATGGGTACTTCCCCTGAGTCCAAAGAAGCTCTCATAATTATGGCTAGGAGTTTGCTTACTTCCTTTGCTGCCTCCTTTAATATAACTGGATAGATCCCATACACCCCTGGTGCCTTTTTTATGTTTATCCTCAGCAATTTCTCCTCCACTTTCCTCTCAGTTATTAGAAAATAATCTAGCTCACTGCCAATGTTTACTTCACCTACGACATTCCCCTTCCTGAATAACTCCTCATGTGTGAAGGTAGATGCAAAATACTCATTTAGATTGTTAGCCACCTGAGCAGGATCCTCAACTGTTGAACCATCAACATCCAGTGGACCAATCTGATTCATCTCTTTCCTTCTTGGGTTTAAATAGGTAAAGAACTCTTTTCTGTTTTTCTTTGCGTCCTTTGCCAAGGATTTCTCATAATCTGCCTTTGCCTGCCTAATCTCCTTTGTGACTTGGTTACAGACCAACTTATATCTATCATAGGCTTCCATGTCACCCATTAATTTGTATGTATCCCATGCATTTTTCTTCTCTGCCATATGTCTCATTAGTTCATCTGACAACCATTTAGGCCTGAACCTTGAACAATATTTCTTGGTTGGTATGTAAAGCCTGGTAGCTTCCAAGATTAGTTCCTTGAATGCTTCCCATTTTGAATTTGCTGTTGGTAACATCATCAGTTGGTCCCACTGTATAGAATTTAAATACTGTCTCAGACCATCATAGTCGCCTTTACGAAAGCAAAAACCCTTCCCTTTGCCTCTGATGGTAGTTACCTCCTTGAGTAAATCCCACTTCAGCACACTGTGACCACTGCCACCCAGTGGTTCCTTTATCTGCAGATTCCTAATGCATGAAGAATCACTACTGATAATCAGATCAAGAGTATTACTCCCTCTAGTTGCCTCCCGAACATGTTGGTGTAGAAAACAATCATCCAATAAATCCACAAAAGCCCTGCTAGTGTGTGAGTGACCAACCCAAAAATTCCAGTCAGTATCTGGGAAATTAAAATCCCCCATTATAAGACTCTCTGATTTACTGGCCCATTCTATATCCCTGTACAGTATCTTATTATACTCATCAGAGTCATTAGGCTTATAGCACACTCCTACTCTCAATTTTGATTTACCTATGCTTATGTCACACCAAACTGACTCGACACTGCCCTGTCCATCAATGTCGACTGGCTTCACTTCCTTGGATTTTATGTGTTTTTTGACTAATAGCATAACCTCTCCTCCCCTCCTGTCCTGTCTATCCTTTCTATACACATTGTACTCCCCAAATTCCAGTTCTGCATTCCTTATATCTGTGTGACACCACGTCTCTGGTATCCCAACAATATCTGCCTTTGATGTTTTGAGCAATACCTCAAATTCATCAAATTTATTTACTAAACTCCTAGCATTGGTGTACACGTAAGTATACCTGCACTTGTTTCTATTCTTAGCTACCCTAACACAACCCATGTGTTTACTTGTATCACAATGACTTCCAGCAGTATCTGAAATATCCTGCATCTTGTTTTTCAGGCTTCTGCTTATTCCAATAGAAGCAGTGCAAGAATCTCTTTCACCTCTGCCAGTGGCTACTCTTAATCCATTAGTCTTTGTCTCCCCCCAAGCTAGCAGTTTTCCGACCCACCTAACACTGCCTCGATAGCATCAGCAAATATTCTTGCACCCTTTCTATTTAAGTGTATCCCATCCCTGTAGAAGCAATCTCTCCTGTTAACAAGTACATTCCAGGCTGAAAAAAATTCTACCCCTTGAGCCTTGCACAATCTTTCCAGGGCCGAATTGATCGACAAGGCTCTCATCATGTACTCCCTCCTATCGTGTCTGGGCAGAATTGCAGACACTTTCAAATTTAACCCTTTCAAATTTTCTTAGCATTTCTATAAGAAATGGTGAGAGAGTGCTCATAGATTTGTTTGAGAGAGAATGTAAGATAAGGAATAATGGGCATTCCCGTTGTTCTGTGTCTTTACACAGTCTTTTAGATTTTGTTGCATCATAGATAATTTCATGGTCAGCATTGCTGACAGTACTGGATGAGGTCCTAGGCTGCTCAAGCACAGGATAATCATCATAGTCCATGGTTAGCTCCTTTTTGTCCTGGGGGGTTAAATTTCCCTCCCAGGTTTCTGGCCCCGCTATGTGGAGGAAGAAGCAGTGACACAAGGAGGCCACTTGGCCTCCTTGTGGCACTGCTAATAAAATAAAATAAAATTTTGGAATATTATTTTCTTGATCCTTGATGTGTTAGTACTAGTATTTGTATTAGTAGTGGCAAATGATGCAAGAAAGCAAGCTTACAGAGCATCAGTAGAAAAAAAAAATTACATGTTACCTGTACATCCCCTCCAAGAACTTGTCTAGTTCTTCCTTGAATTTATTCAAACTACCCATTCCACAACAACAGATGGAAGTTTGTTCCAATAATCAACCACTCACTGGCTGAAGGCAAACTTCTGTACATCTGTCCTGCAACCATCCTTCAATGATTTGAATTTTAGCCCCCTTATGTGTGTAGTCTCAGCAAGGGGAAGAATGCCATCAACATTGAGCTTACTCAATCCAGTCAAGGCCTTAAAAACACCTCAATCAGATATCCTCACAGATGCCTAGTTTCCAGATGCTGAAGTTTGCAGAACTGAAGCCGTTCTTGGTAAGATCACACTTTTGTTCCCTTCACCAATATCATTGCCCTTCTCTGCACCCATTCCAACAGATCTACACCCTTCCTAAAATGAGGCCTCCAGAGAATTGTTCTTTAAGGATCTGCTGTGGAGTTGTCAGGACAATCTGAGCCTAATCAACAATGTATATGGCTGATGGTACAGATACTTCTGATTTGTATTTCTGTGTTGCAGCTACAGTATTTTGGCACAGTAGGTACAACCTGTTTCCATGCTATTTAGTAAGTCACTTTATGTTCTGTCTTATACTTTTATATTTTCTTTTCTGTTTTTCAGATTTCACAGACTTTTGAAAGACCTTGGACCCACACTTGGGACACACTGAGTCCCCTGTGGTCAAGGTTTGGCACTTGAAGCACCGAACAGAATTAGGGATATAATGTTGTATATCACAGTTACAGGTATCTGGCTTTCACTCTTAATGGAAGCGGGTGTGGAAAATGTCAAATAATACTACATGCATGTAGGCAAGGGATCTCATCTTTCTTGATTTTAATTCTGTTTCACTGTAAAACTTTCTGTTCATGTAGTTTGTAAAAATTTAACAGGTCCTACTCAATCAAATTGCCTTTAGAGGTGTTTAGGACTGTGACAAATATATCTGCAAAGCTTGATAAGTTCAGTAGGGCTTCAGAATGTTTGTAATTCTCAGTCTCTATAAGTACTATCCAAAGCAGTCTTTTCACCATTTTAGATGATCCAACAGCAGGAATTTTAGGATAAGAAATGGAAAAGGTGCAATTATAGCTTGGCTTGTTTCAGAATATTATTTGGAACAATGGTGATTCCTTTTGGAATACTTCTGTTCTCTGTCTCTTAGGATAAGATGTGTCAAAGTTGGTTTGGTATGGCCCTTAAGAAATTGATTACGAAGGCTCAAATGATGATGGATAACTTCCTCCATGACATGTTTTCTCTCCTTTTAGTCCTGGGGGTTTGTTTTTACCACCAAGGTTTTTGGCCCTGCCACTGGGATGCATTAGCAGTGGCTGGTGTGAACAAACAAAGATTAATAAGTATTAGTAATCAAACAACAGGAATAATAAAGAAGTAACTTTCTTTTCTTTGTTAACTTCAAATAATTTTGAAACAAGATGTGTTTTCAAATATGGAGATTTATTAAATTAGGAACACAAAAGAACTATAAATAGTTCTTTATAACTATAAATATACTGGAAACTCAGAGAAATTGCTCAATCACAAATTTATATAGTCAAGGGATTGTTGTTTGTTTGTTTGTTTTAGAATTTTTTGGGCACATTGGTATGTATGGCCACAGTGCACATTCATATGGTAAATATGTATGCTATTTCTTAACAGATTGAGGTAATTACAAAGATAGTACCAGAAAATTAATTTTAGACTAGCTAAAGGAGGTGATCATTTTGAGAAAAGTAAAAATGTTTGAGACGTTTGTTTTATTGCCCAAAAGAAAAGTAAGTGTTAGAGGGTCTTCTGTTGTGGCTGGAGTGAAGAGATTCTGTTTCTATTGCAAATTTTGGGCATTCCACAAGGATGTGCTTCAATGAAAGCACAGTGTTACAGCGATGACACTGAGGGGGAATCGCCCCTCTTAAGAGATAACCACAAGTAATATTAGTGTGACCTATTCGCAGATGAGCTAGTATTACATTCTGTTGTTGAATTGAACTGAAGCTTGAAGGCCATTGCCCAAGATTTGGTTTGATATTTTGAAGCTTATTGTTAAGTTGATTTTGTCATATTAACTGCCACTGGTACACGCATTTTTCCTGGATTATTTGTCTGTAGTCTTGATGTGGGACTTTCTGTTTGTCTTTGGGTGGTAAGTCAGCCAATTTTGCGGCATTATTGGCTAATTTATTTCCTGGAAATCCCATATGTCCTAGAACCCAACAGAAGTGTATATTTCTCACAAGTTCAGATAAAGTATATAAAAAGTTTGTTATTTCTTTTAGGTTTGGTTTGGTTTTTTTTTTTTTTAGGAGCATTAACAACTAAGGCCATATTGCTCCGGGATATGCGGTGGTCATTCCCTGACCTCTCCGCATCCTGCGTATTTGGTGGTGACAGGCCCGAACCCCGGTCAATCAAGAAGCGTGTGCTACGCACTGCTGCTCCTTCCCACCTGGCTACGGAGGCGCATATTTCTTTTAGGACTGGGTGGGTGTGATGTTCAGGGCTTGAAGTGCACTTAGAGAATCAGAGAAAATTATACTGTTTTCAATATCAGACGACTCCATATACTTCAGGGCAACCTGAATTGCTATTAGTTTGGCGGAATATATACTGAACTCACGTGACAGTCGATAAACCAATCTGATATTTAGAAAAACTGTGGCAATTCCAAACTGTGGGCATCATTATTTGATCCTTCTGTATGAACTACAACAGAGTTTGGAAATTGCTCCACTACTGCATGGTACAGTTGCAAGAAATTTTCTTTATGTAATGTAGATTTATTTCATGTGTATGAATCGCATAAAGGTAGAGTAATGTTCCAAGGAACAAGGAAAAGTGGAAGGCTATTTGCAACATTATTAAAAGTCAGATTAAGTTCTTCTGAAATATGTTTTATTTGCATACCTAAAGGTCAGTTAGCAGAAGGGCAGTTTGGTGTAATATGCTCTGCTGGGGGATGAAAAGTATCTGCCAGTTTGGGTGTTCAGGCATTGATCTAATTTTATATGCATATCGTATTATAAGTTGTTGTCTTCTGAGAGAGGTGGGGGGGTATTCATGTGCTTTGGCATATAGACTATGTATTGGAGGTGTGCGATATGCTCCTAGGGCAATGCATATTGCACTATGATGGATAGGGTCAAGCCAGGGAAGACACTAGGTCTTGTTGAGCTGTACACTGGTGCTCCATAGTCAAGCTTCAATTTTATTAAGGCTCTATGTAATCGTAACAAGGGAAGGCTTAGTTGCTGAGAGAACTTGGATAATATTTAGTTTTTTCTGACAGGATGTTCTTAGATTTTTAATATGCTCAAAAAAGGTTACTTTACGATCTAATATGATTCCTAAGAACTGTATGCTGGGGTGAACTGCTATTGGTTGGCTATTCAATTGTAGTTCCGGATGTGGGTGAAGTTTGCGTTGGTGGCAAAAATGGATCCACAACATTTTGTTTGTGGGCAAAGTTGAAAGCCATTAGTTTGTGTTTGTGAGCTGATCATAGTTATTGCCCCTTATAACTGTCTCTCAACAGTATTCATGTTTTTTGCATGACATGAAATGCTAAGGTCATCTACAGATAATGCTTAAAATAATTAAATGCACTAGGCATAATACATTAAGAGTTTAATATCTATATAATATCGGTGTTTAGATACACCATAGACAACTCTTAAAAAACTACAAAGTAGTTGTTGTGGGCATCATTTGCTCTTTCTCATATTGTGCTCTGCCTTCACGACGAGTTGCCATGATATTGCACTACCTCAAATAAGTAACGCTTCACTAATAGAGAAGACTATTGTTACTTGTTCTCAGTGAGTCGTTACATATTTGAGGTAGTGCAATATAGAGAAGACTAATAGAGAAGACTATTGTTACTTATTCTCAGTGAGTCGTTACATATTTGAGGTAGTGCAATATCATGGCAACTCGTCGTGAAGGCAGAGCACAATATGAGAAAGAGCAAATGATGCCCACAACAACTACTTTGTAGTTTTTTAAGAGTCTATGGTGTATCTAAACACCGATATTATATAGATATTAAACTCTTAATATATTATGCCTTGTGCATTTAATTATTTTAAATATTATCTTATACACCTTTTGGCATCTCTCATATTGTGTGATTAACTGCACAACTGGGTCGTCATGTCTGCAATACTAGGGTACCTGCCCACCCACTGATGATAGGCCAATACCCACTCACCGAAGAAGGGCCAAATAGCCCTGAAATGGCACCGTGGGAGCTTGATGATGTCCGGAGTTTCCAAGAATAGGTAACAACAGCCTTCTCCACTGGGGAAGCGTTGCCTATTTGAGGAGTTTATGAGGTTTTGAGTGGTGTGAGTTGAAGGAGTTACTGTCCCTTTCATTCTTCTACACCGTTTCTTTTCCTCTTCCACTCCTACTATTACTTTCCCTCTACCTTTTTGCTTTTCTAAGTCTAATAGGGACAAGTGGATAGTTGAGTTATTATCCCACACATACAAAATAGCCTTGAAACATGTCTGGGTGGTGGTACTCTCTGAGAATAAGTAACAATAGTCTTCTCTATTAGTGAAGCGTTACTTATTTGAGGTAGTGCAATATCATGGCAACTCGTTGTGAAGGCAGAGCACAATATGAGAAAGAGCAAATGATGCCCACAACAACTACTTTGTAGTTTTTTAAGAGTTGTCTGTGGTGTATCTAAACACCGATATTATACAGATAATGCTGTATGAATAGTTTTTGGAATTTGTTCAGCAATGGTGTTTATTGCAGTTATAAAAAGTATAGCACAGAGCCTTGGGGGACTCCTTCTTGTGAGGATACTTGGGATAATGAAGTTTTAAATCGAAGTTTTAAAGTTCTGTATAAAAATACCTATATAATATCGGTGTGAATACACCATATTTAACCCATAGATTTGAGCTACGATTGTAGCGTAGAAGGCATCGTTTTAATTGTATCTCATTATATTATATGGTTAATTATCAAAACCCATAAGGATTATGCCTAGTGCATTTAATTTTCCAAGTATAAAAATACGAAAACCGGGAGATGACTTCAAAGTCCATGGTGATGTAATTTGCGAAGTATTCCATACTTCCTCATGGAATTGTAAGCCCTACTGATATCAAAGCATACCATGACATGATGTTCCAATCTAAGGAATGCATTTTGAATGGAGTTCTCAAGTAATGCTAGTCTATCTAGTGTTGATCTGTTTGGGTCTCTACCTAGTTTTGAGGAAGTCAAGGACTGTAGCATGATACTATTTTTTAGGGAATGTATCTTCTAGGTAAAGTCTATTGAACAGATCAAGTAGTGACTGAAATGATTCAGCACTTAGTTCCTGTATCATTGAATAGTGAATATTATCTGGTCCTACAGAGCTGCTTCTAGATGTTGACAGAGTTCTAGGCAGTTCGTGGATAGTAAAAGGTATTGTTCATCCATTTTTTTGACAAAAAGTTTAATTTGTGTTTTTCTATATATGTTTTAAATCTTCTGAAGGTTGGTGTGTAATTTTCTGTTGCTGAAAAAAAAAATGTTTCTGTTGCTTTGGCAAAAGTTTCTCCTAGAAATATTGGCAATTTGAGTAGGGTCAGAAATGATCTGTTCCCTCCATTCCATGAGAGTCACAGGAGTCATCTGATATTTACCATTCATTTTTTACCGATTGTTTTCCAAATTTTATGTGTGTGGGGGGAGGGGTTTTTTGATTGGTGGTTAAAGCAAAGCAGATCCAAATTCCTTTTTTATTATAGCATCTAACATACCCTGCTCTTGCGTGTTTATACTGGATAAGATTAGCTGTAGCTGGACTGTGGTGAAAAGTAGTCCAGACTTTGTCTAGTTCTTTTTAGCTGTACTGCATTCGTCACTGCATCAGATTTTTGGGTGTATCGGCAATTTTGAGGAGGATTTTAGTATGGTTTTTTTTCTGCTGCATATAATACTGTTTTTGTGACACACTCAAACACTTCATCAACTGGGGATCCTTGGATTATTTGTGGACTAAATTTAGGTAATATTTTTATAGGACTGCCAGTCTTTTTTATCTGTGAGCTACTGCGGAATTTTAGTAGAATGATAAGAGGTTTTGTTTAATAATTCAATTATTATGGGAAGATGGTCACTATGCAGGGGAGCATTGTTTATTGTCCTTTTTAGAGTGGTATACAGGGTTGCTGAACAGACGGACAAGTGTTTTTTATGTGCAGTTAATAAAATTGCATTTTTTATCTCTCTATTTCTTATATAGCCTTATTATTTCTGCATTAAATATATAAAAAAAATAAAACTTTCTAGATAACGGACACAATAACAGCACCTTAAACCCCCGAAGGTGCCGTTATTCTGAAAGTCTATTATATAAGGCAATGGTCAGGCCACACCTTGAGTACTGTATTCGGGTCTGGAGAACTCATTTTAGGAAGGATGTAGAGCTGTTGGAATGAGTACAGAAGGGCAATGAGATTGGTGAATGGAACAAAGGGTTGCTCATGATGAAAGGCTTAAGTTCAACACCTGCGGGGGGAACAGATTGAGGTGTTTAAGGCCTCGAATGTTTTGACCAAGAGGATGATGGGATTCATCCTCTTGCCCAGATTAATTGCTTGAGGGGATAAAAATTCAATTTGAGGATAGAGAGTTGTAGAATACATGTGCAGAAATTTGCCTTTAGCCAGCGGGTGGTTGATTGCTGGAACAAACTTCCATCTGTCGTTGTGGAAGTTGACAGCTTAAATAAATTCAAGGCAGAAATAGACAAACATTTGGAATGAATGCGTGAGTGAAATAGGAAGGAGTTTTTTGGCTGATGCTGTATAAGCTTGCTTTCTTGCATCATATGCCTCTACTAATGCTAATGGTAGTGTTAACAAGGGAAAGAATGTTTTTGCTATTCAGCTTACTTGTTGATGACTCTGCTCACAGCCTGTGCAGGGTCTTCAACAGCTAAACCATTGATATCAAGGTGCCCAATGTAATTCAATCCCTTCCTATTATTGTTAATATAACCATAGAAGCTTTGCTGCTTTTCTTAGCATTAGCATTAGGCCCCGGGTGCCAAGCATTCCATGGCCAAGCGATTCTAGTTCGTCTCCAAAAGCGTTTTTTTTCTAAAGAGATTTTCAGTGAATAGATTCTATTTTTTGTTTCAACAACCGTTTTTCTTGATTTCGCTATCAAAGTAGCTCTTTCACACTACAAGAAGTAGGCAAAGGCCCAGAAAGGAAAAACCACCTTTCTGTTTCTTTTTATATTAATACTAACTTCCTAATTCAGCCGCTTGGTCACCTTGTGGCACTGCTCCTGCCTCCCCGTGGCGGGGCTGGAAACCTGGGTGGTAAAGCAAACCCCCAGGGCCAAAAGGAGCAAAACATGGACTTTGAAAACTTTCCCCCGATTCAGACAGCAAATCCAAATTCAAAGGATTTGCACCAACCTAATGATGACAAAACCAACCGAAAGAGACTGAAGACGGATGATTCCCTAATAGAACATCGGAGTTTCCTGATCCTGCATTCCTTAACGAACCAGGCCCTTGGCAATCTATCGCCATTCCTCATACAAGTGTGTCTGGAAAATGTAGCAGGTTCCCCCAAAATGGTGCGCTGTCTCAAATCTGGCGATCTGTTGGTTGAGACTACAAGCTCTAAACATTCAGAGTACCTTCTCAAGCTCACAACATTCAATGGAATCCCTGTTAAGGTGTCACTACACGCAACACTCAATACCAAGGGTGTTGTCTGAGAATGGGACCTAATGAATGTCTCAGAAGAGGAAATTGTCAACGAATTGCAGGATCAGAAGGTGATACAAGCGAAGAGAATTATGATTAAGAAAGATGGCAAACTTATTCCAACTTGCAGTATCATACTATCGTTTAGCTCATCCAACCTACCATCATCAGTAAAAGCCGGGTATTTGAACTGCTGCAATCGCCTGTATATCCCAAACCCGCTAAGGTGTTATAAATGTCAAAAATTTGGACATTCCCAAACTGTCTGTAGAGGTGATGCAGTATGCCCTAACTGTGGATCGAAGGAACATGCCCAAGCCGATTGTAAATCGCAGTCCTCACTTTTCCCTAATTGTAAAGGCAATCACCCAGCCTTCTCAAAAACATGTGATCAGTGGAAATATGAGAAGAAAATCCAAAAATACAAGATAGAAAAGAAAGTCTCATTTTCCGAAGCCAGAAAACAATTACAGCAACTAATGCTGATGCAAAGACGTACATATGCTGCCGCTGCTCCAAAATTTCATTCAATCTATTTCTGAATGGGCTAGAACTTTACTCTCCACTGTACCTCAGTCCTCAAAGCAACAGACTTCTAATAGATCTAATAACACACCAGTCACGATACTGCCTGTTACTCATACAACTACTGTATTGGTGCCTCCATAGCCAGTTGGGAAGGAGCAACAGTGCGTAGCACATGGTTCTTGATTAGACCGGAGTTCGAGCCCGTCAACCAAATTACGGAGGATGCGGAAAGTTTAGGGAATGACCACTGCATATTCCCGGAGCAATATGGCCTTAGTTGCTAATGCTCCTAAAAACCAAATAACAACAACAACAACTCCTGTAAGATCTAGTCAAACAGAAAACTCTGATTCCGGTAGCAAGCAGCATGCTGAATCTTTCTTCATGGACACAAATGAGACTTGCTCTCATGAGGAAATGGGAACCATTCTGGATATTCATCCAGAAGATGTAATAGAGGCCAGACCAATATTTTCAAAGAGAGACAAAATAAAAATTGACCGACAGAAACAGATTTCCAAAAAGCAGACAGACACAGCTTCTTCATTTAAATCCAAACAATGAAAATCATCATCCAATGGAACTGCAGAGGCTTTCGCCTTTCGCATCAATATCGACAACATCCACGAGATAATTTAGCATTATAAACCAATTGGAATCTGTTTACAAGAGACATATTTAACACCTCAGGTGTCTACTTCGATAAAAAATTACACTTTATTTCGGCAAGACAGACCTGCTACTAATAATGCTCACGGAGGGGTAGCCATACTTTTAGATGGAAGAGTACCTTGCAAACGCATTCAGTTGCAAACTACTGTTGAAATTGTTGCCACGCGAATAGCAATTGGCATTATCCTAACACTTGCTTCAATCTACCTGCCATCCAGTCGCCCTTGTACCATACATGAACTTGAAGATCTCATTCAGCAGTTGCCAACCCCTTTCTGTTTATTGGGTGACTTCAATGGACACCATCCATTTTGGGGTTCTTCCAATACAGACGGACGAGGAAAAATCATTGAAATGCTTATTGACAGATGAAATTTAACCATATTAAATACTGGTTCACCAACTTACCTCCACCTCCCAACAGGAACAGTCTCTTCAATAGATCTCTCTATCTGTTCTCCAATCCTTTTCCCTAGTATCGAGTGGACAGCTCTGGATGATCCACTCAACAGTGACCACTACCCTATAATATGTAAAATTGAAACGTCACACTCCATATCTTCAGAAACTCACACCAAATGGAAATTTTCCAAGGCCGATTGGGCAAAGTACACCACTAACATATCCTTCAACAGTCAGATCATCAAATCTCATCCGATTAACACAGTTGCCGACCATATTACAAAACAGATTCTAGCAGCTGCATCCACTGCCATCCCACAGTCAAAGTCAAGCACTCGTAGAACCAGAAATTATTGGTGGAACGAGGACTGTAAGAATATAAAAAAAGAAAAAAACCGTGCGTGGAATTTAATTCCGCAAACATCCTACCACCACTAATCTTATAAATTACAAGAAAATTAGAGTTAAAGCCCGTCATATTAGGAAGAAAGCAAAAAGAGATTCTTGGGTTCGATTCACAACTACAATTAATAAAAATACCGATGTAAGAACTATTTGGAGGTAAATAAGACAATTAAATGGTAAATTTTGCCCTTTGTCATCCCCACTTTGCACCATGAATGGGCAGGAGCTATATACTCCTGCAGAGATTGCAAATGCCCTAGGGATGGTATTTTCACAGTTGTCTGACTCTACGGCATATCATCCATCATTTCAAAAGATTAAAGCTTTAGTGGAAAAATCCCGTCCGAAATTTAGAACTACATCCTCTTTCCAATACAATACACCACTTACTTTGGTAGAACTTCAAGAAGCTTTATCCACCGCTAAGAACAGTGCTGCTGGCCCGGATGAAATATACTACATAATGCTACAACATCTAGACAATAAATCGTTATCTTCGCTACTGACCTTCTACAATCGCATATTTATAGAGCATTCCTTCCCCAGCTTCTGGCGTCATGCTTTTGTACTGGCGATACCCAAACCAGGGAAAGATCATTCTATTCTGAACAATTACAGACCCATTTTGCTCACAAGCTGCTTAAGTAAAACCATCGAAAAAATGATACACCGTCGACTAACATGGTATCTTGATTCCCAAAATATTATCTCTGACAATCAATTTGGTTTCCGAAAACACCGATCATCTCTAGATCTCATGATCAAAGCAGAAACAAACATCAGGAATGCGTTTATCCAAAATAAACATCTAGTAATGGTATGTCTCGACATAGAGAACCTTTGACACCACTTGGCGGTTTGGTATCCTGAGAGATCTTCATTCCCTGGACCTGAGAGGACATTTACCATATTTCATACAGAATTTCCTACAACACAGGACCTTTCAAGTTCACTATCGGCAAGTACTTTCACAAACATATATATACAAGAAGGAGTTCCGCAGGGCTCTGTACTCAGTGCAACCTTATGTGCAGTTAGAATAAATCAGATGACAAAAAATATTCCAAAAGCTGTAAATTCATACCTCTGTGCTGATGATCTGACTGTCTCTTGCAGCGCGCAAAACATGAGCTTTATCGAAAGGCAGCTGCAAACATCTATAAATAATATTTAGCTATGGATGACACAGAATGGTTACTGATTATCCTATCAGAAATCTAGATTCATTCACTTTTGTAATAAACGAAAGATGCATCCAGATCCAGAAGTACAACTAACAAATTATCCCATCACAGTGGTGAATAGCATTCGTCTCCCTGGTCTAATTTTTGATAATAAACTGAACTTCTCAGAATATATCACACATCTAAGGACAGCTTGCCAGAAAAAAAATGAATTTATTAAGAATTATCTCTTCTACATCATGGGGTGCAGATCGTTACACCTTACTTCACTTGTACAGAGCCCTTATCAGATCTTGCCTCGATTATGGTGCCCCGGTGTATAATTCTGCTAGGGAAAGTGTGCTAGCACGTCTTGCCCCTATTCAACGTTCTGCCCTCAGAATTGCTGTAGGCGCTTATAGAACATCGCCAGTGCAAAGTCTTTATATCGAAGCCCATGAACCTCCGCTCAGCCTCAGGAGAAAGATGTTACTTCTGACCTATGCAGCCAAAATTCAGTCTGCCTTCTCACCCCAATTGGCCAATATTTAACGATCCACAGTTCACAATGTACTACAGAAATAAACCTAGAGCAGTTCGGCCTACTGGCATCAGATTACAGGAATTATCACAAACTTGGAATATACATTTGGACAAAATCCTTCATGATCTGAACAGTTCAGATCCTCCATGGTCTTTATTAAACCATCCTGTGACAGCTATTTTCTAAACCGGGGAAAACATTCTCTTGCAAATACCAATATACAGCAACTGCATACTGCTCACACGCAAAATTACCCAAATTTTACGCAAGTATACACTGATGGATCAAAGTCTGGGAGTAGAGTCGGTACTGCAGCTCTCTTTCCCTTTAACAAGCTCCGTGAAATAACAAGCTCCATGAAATAAAACCTGAACCACAGTTATGGGTTTCCAGTTTTTGTGTAAACAGAAAGGAAGAAGTCATCCTGGCTAGAGCACGAATCGGGCACAGTAAGCTCACCCATATTTTTCTTCTTACAGGAAACGATCCACCGCAGTGTACGCACTGCAACTCTGTTCTCACAATAAAGCACATTCTCGTTGAATGTACCTTATACACTGATGCCCGAAAAGCCTCATTCAGTAATCTCCAAAATCTTCAAGAACCTTTGACACTCTGACAGCTCATAGGTAATGATGCAAATCTCCCGGAATTTTTCTGATTCTTAAAACTGATACATCTGTATAATTTTTTCTAACTGTTTTTACAGACACCGTGTAATCCTCATCTTGTTTATAGGCGCAATATGGCTTAAGTAGCCCTTGCACCAGAAATTACCATACCAATACCATTGGCATTAGTAGAGGCATGTAATGCAAGAAAGCAAGCCTATACAGCATCAGCCAAAAAAAAAACCCCTTCTCATTTCATCCATCCACTCACTCCAAATGTTTGTCTAGCTCTGCCTTCAATTTATTTAAGCTGTCAACTTCTACAATGACAGATGGAAGTTTGTTCCAGCAAACTACCCCCTGACTAAAGACAAATTTCCACACATCTGTTCAACAACTGACTTTCCTCAATTTCAGTTTAGGCCCCTCAGGTTTGTAATCTGAGCAAGAGGAAGAATCCCGTCAGCATTGAGCCTGCTCAATCCATACAAGGATTTATGCACCTGAATCAGATCATCTTGCAGTTGCCTGGTCTCCAGATGCAGTAATTTGCAGAACTTAAGCCTTTATTCATAATAGCAACCCATTGATTCACTAATCTTGTTACCCTTCTCTGTACTTCTTCCAGCAGCTCTACATCCTTCCTAAAATGAGGCCTCCAAACCTGTATACAGTAATCAAGGTGTGGCCTGACCATTGCCTTATACAAGGGGATAATCACCTCCTTATTTATCCCTGCTAGAAAAATTCTTGTATATCATTGACAAGACACCATGAGCTACTCTTGCACCCTGTTTGCAATGCTCAGAAAATTTCATATCTGACTGCACAACTAAACCTAGGTCTTTTTCATTCGCCACTACCCTGAGTGTGTAGTGGCGAATGAAACAAAGTAACATATTAGCCTACACAGTTGATATGTTACTTTGGGGTTACTGGTACCCATATGCAGTACTTTACGTTTGTCAAAATTAAACTTCATTTGCCACCTCTCAGCCCATCAGCTCAACTTTTTTTGATCCTGTTGCAGTAGCAAACTGTCATTAGTGTCTAACAGTCCTGCCAACCTTCGAATCATCTGCAAACTAAGACATTAAGCCTGATATACTTTTATCAGTATCAATAAATACAGAAAACAACAATGGACCCAACACTGAACCCTGGGGGGGGGATTCCACTAATAACATTATTCCACGAAGAGCAGTGTCGATTGATTACCACTCTGTCTTCTCCCGCTCAACTATCCCTTTATCCCTAGAGCAACTTGCCTTTAATGCCGCACTGCTCCAATTTGTACAGCAGTCTTCCATGCGCAACAGTATCAAAAGCCTTTCTAAGATCCAAGTATATGATATCAAAATTATTCTTTGCATCCAGTTCCTTTGTAACCACATCATAGTATCCAATCAAATTGGTCAGACAAGACTTCCCCTTAACAAACCCTTGCTGTGTCCGAACTATAACTGCAGTCTGTCTAGATGAGCTGCAGTGCTTCTTTAACCAGTGCCTCTATTAATTTCCCCTGAATAGAAGTTAAACTAACTGGTTTGTAATTACTTGTGTCATCCTTTTATCCTCCTTTGTGAATTGTGCTCACATTTGCACATCTCCAGTCCATGGGTAAAGCCCTGAGCGCAAGGAAGCTCTCATAATTATGCTAAGGGTTTTCTTACTTCTTTTGCTGCCTCCTTTAATATAACTATCTAGATCCAATCCACCCCAGGTGCCTTTCTTATGATTAACTTCAAAAATGTCTTCTCCAGTTTTCTCTCAATTATTACAAAATCATTTAGCTCACTCTCAGAGTTTAATAAACATCTGACATTCCCATCCCTGAATAACTCCTCATGTGTGAATATACATGCAAAATACTCATTCAATTTGTCAGCTACATGAGAAGGATCATCAACAGTTGAACCATCGATATCATGTGGACCAGGCTTATTCATCACTCTTTGCTGTTTTTCTTTGCATTCTTTGCCAAAGATTTCTCTTAATATGCCTTTGTCCGCCTAACTTCCTTTATGACTTGATTACAGACCAGCTTATACCTACCACAGGCTTCTGTGCCACCTATTAATTTATATGTATCCCATGCATTTTTCTTCTCTGCTACATGTCTCATTAGTTCAAATGACATCTATTTAGGCTTAAACCTGAACAATATTTCTTAGTTGGTATGAAAAGCCTAGTAGCTTCCAAGATTAATTCTTTGAATGCAGTAGCATTAGTAGAGACATATGATGCAAGAAAGCAAGCTTAAGCAGCATCAGCCAAAAAAAAACCGACTTCCACTTCACCCCTCCGTTCGTTCGAAATACCTGTCCAGTTGAGCCTTAAATTTATTTAGGCTATCAACTTCCACGACAAGGGATGGAAGTCTGTTCCACCAACCAACTACCCGCTGGCTAAAGGCAAATTTCCGCACGTCTATCCTACATCTGTCTTTCTTCAATTTGAATTTATGTCCTCTCAGGCGATTATTCTGAGCAAGAGGAAGAATCCCATAAGCATTGAGCATGCTCAAACCATTCAAGGCTTTATACACCTCTATCAGATCACCTTGCTGGTGCCTAGTCTACAGACACTGTAATTTGCAAAACTTAAGCCTTTCTTCGAAAGAGTACCTCTTTGTTCCATTCACTAATCTTGTTGCCCTTCTCTGTACTCGTTCCAGCAGCTCTATATCCTTCTTGAAATGAGGCCTCCAGACCTGTATACAGGTGTGGCCTGACCTCCTTATCCCTGCTAGAAAAATTCCTGTATATCATTGACAAGACACCATGAGCTACTCTTGCAGCCCATCTGCACTGGTTAGAGATCTTCATATCTGCCTTTACAATTACTCCCAGGTCCTTTTCATTCTCTACCACAGTCAGTGTAGTACCACAGAGTTGATACGTTGCTCTGGGGCTGCTGTTTCCCCTATGTAGTACTTTACATTTGTCAATGTTAAACTTCATTTGCCACCTCTCAGCCCATCTGCTCAACCTTTTCAGATCCTGTTGCAGCAGCATAGTGTCAGTAGTGTCCTTGACAACCCTGCCAACTTTTGTATCGGTATCGTCTACAAACTTGGATATTAAGCTTGATATACCATCATCAATATCATTTATAAATACAGAAAACAACAATGGACCCAACACTGAACTCTGAGATACTCCACTGATAACATTAGTCCACAATGAGCAGTGTCCATTAATTACCACTCTCTGTCTTCTGCCACTCAACCATCCCTTTATCCATAGCAACAATTTGCCACCAATGCCACACTGCTCCAATTTGTGCAGCAGTCTTCCATGTGCAACAGTATCAGAAGCCTTTCTAAGATCCAAATATATAATATTAAGTTATTCCCTGCATCCAATTCTTTTGTGACTACATCATAGTATCCAATCAAATTGGTCAGGCAAGACCTTCCCTTAACAAAACCATTCTGTGTCCGAGCTATAACTGAATTCTTGTCAAGATGATCCTGCAGTGCTTCTTTAACCAGTGCTTCCATTAATTTTCCTGGAACAGAAGTTAAACTCACAGGTCTATAATTACTTGTGTCAGCCTTTGATCCTCGTTTGTGAATTGGGGTCACATTTACACATCTCCAGTCTGTGGGTACCTCCCCTGAGTCCAAGGAAGCTCTCATAATTATGGCTAAAGGTTTGCTTACTTCCTTTGCTGCCTCCTTTAATATAACTGCATAGATCCCATCCACCCCAGGTGCCTTTCTTGTGTTTATCTTCAACAATTTCTCCTCCACTTTACTCTCAGTTATTACAAGATTCTCTAGCTTACTGCGAGAGTTGAATACACCTCTGGCATTCCCCTCGCTGAATAACTCCTCATGTGTGAATGTCGATGCAAAATATTCATTTAGTTTGTTAGCTACCTGAGCAGGATCATCAACAGTTGACCGATCGATATCAAGTGGACCAATCTGATCCATCCCCTTCCTTCTAGAGTTTACATAAGTAAAGAACTCTTTGCTGTTTTTCTTTGTATCCCTTGCCAAAGATTTCTCGTAATCTGCCTTTGCCTGCCTAACCTCCTTTGTAACTTGGTTACAGATCAACTTGTATCTATCATAGGCTTCTCTCATATGTTAATTTATATGTATCCCATGCATTTTTCTTCTCTGTCATATGTCTCATTAGTTTATCTGACATCCATTTAGGCCTAAACCTTGAACAATATTTCTTAGTTGATATGTAAAGAATAGTAGGTTCCATGATAAGTGCTTCCCATTTAGAATTTGCTGTTTAGAATTCTAAATGCTTCCCATTTAGAATTTGCTGTTGGTCCCACTGTATAGATTTAAAAACTGACTCAGGCCACTGTAGTCAGCTTTACGAAAGCAAAAACCCTTCCCTTTGCCGAAAAAAGAAACCTAGTGGTTTCGTTTTTCTACAGATTTTTAATGCATGAAGAATCACAGCTAGTGATCAGATCAAGAGTATTACTCCCTCTGGTTTCCTCCTGAACATGTGGCTGTAGAAACAATTATCCAATAAATCCACAAAAGCCTTGCTGGTGTGTGAGTGACTGAGCCACAAGTCCCACTTAATATCTGGGAAATTGCCTCTATCTAGCTGCAGTTGTGCTCTCCTTTTAAACATTATTACCACAAAATTATTAAAATGAACAAAATTATTCTTGCCAATAAACATGGCTCCAGGACCAAGCTGCTCCACATTTCTTATTAAGAACTCTAATTACATTCTGAAGTCTAGGTAGTTCACACAACTCAACATCTTATGCTCAAAAGTCTTCTCTTTGCCATATGTACACATTTCACTGGCTGCTAGACCTAGCTCAAACAATCTCTTTGCAAGTCCATGCCCCGTGACCAAGAAGGCAGCACTCAGTCCGAATTGTAACCTGGGCTTATTTCTGGCATTAAATATCTCTACATATGGTAGAAAATTTATTAGTTGTATATGCCCTTTCTCAGAATTTTCCCATCGTTGTTGCTATATCAGCAACAACTGGGCTGTAATTCTCTTCTTTTCTTCTTCTTTAACATCATTTCTAGAGTATTACCTACCCTCCTCTGGACATGACATGATATCCCGAACTGCAAGCCTTAAATTTTTTCGTGAACAGTACATTACGGCAGCTAATATTATCTGGAGGTCCACAGTTAATTTGCAGCTATAACCTGGAGTGCATCAGAAGAGACCATGCGACAGGCCCTGATGATGGCTGATATATGCCTTTTTACATGTGAGTGATTAATTCTGTGCACTACAGAAGCATAAATCATGACCGGTATGAAAAGGCAGTCGTATAACAGATTTAATGTTTGTCCCTTTATCCCCCCAGTCAGCCCTCAACCTTCTTCTGAGCTTGGCATATAGCACTCTTATTTTACCCTTCAAATATTTGGCATGTTCAAGAAAATTCATCCACTCCCCTGTACACACACCCCCCCAGGTACCACACAACATCACATATCTGATAGACACATTTTTGGCCTTCACAAGAGGACTTCTATTTAAAATAAGATGCCCTTTCAGGAGCATCTGAGTTGTCTTTGTGTTTGAAATTTGAAGCATATATTGCTCTGACCATTCCAACAAGTCTCCCAGAACTTGCGACGCTCTTTCCTCCAACTGAGATCTTGCATTACCATAAGCCAGCAGTAGCAGGTGGTCGGTATATGCAATAATATCCACCCCAACATAATTCTGATTCACAAATTCATCCAGAACAATGCACCAGCCATGGGGACCGATAACCAAGCCGTGAGGGCATCCTATTTGTATATCTCTTGTTATTTCTGTGTGCTCTGTTCTCACAATAATTTTCCAATCAGAAAAATACTGCTTGTACACAGAAAACAATTTATCAGGGCATCCAGTTTGTCTGATCCTCGACAGGAAGCCTTCCCACCAGAGCATGTCGGTGCCATGAAAATCCACAAAATACCTAGAACATACTCCCTCAGTACTCCTGTACGTACCATCCGATAGATGGCGGCCTCTGTAGCCATTTCTTGTTTATAACCATATTGATTATTTGAGGACATACAATTGCCATTGTGTATAACCATAAGAGAGCTAATACATAGCCTTTCATAAACATTTGCCATCACAGATAGCAAGGCAATAGGTCGGTATGATCCAGATTCAAAAGGCAATTTATTAGGACTCCACACTCCAGGAAAGACATCCTGCTCAAGGCATGTATTGTACAATTGTACGAATACCTCTGATCTTAATTGGAAAGCTCATTTTAAGACTAACTTCAATACAGGTGTGACTGGTCTGTGGATGACCAATCACCAGGGTTCTAGCCCTAGTGACTGGTCACTTCCCGTGCAAGTTACCCCACATGCGACACTAAATGCCTCCAAAGGGGTCATCACTGAGTGGGATTTGATTAATGTCACAGAAGATGAATTAGTCCAAGAATTAAAGGAACAAAAAGTCACACATGCTAAGCGCATTATGATAAAAAAAAATGGCCAGCTGGTTCCAACGCGGAACATCATCCTTACGTTTGGCACACCAAATTTACCATCGAGTGTTAAAGCCAGCTATCTCAATTGCCGTATAAGACCCTACATTCCTAATCCCATCAGATGTTATAAGTGCCAAAGGTTTGGACACTCTCAGACCGTCTGTCGAGGGGATGCAGTGTGCCCAAACTGTGGTTCAAAATCCCACGCACAAACGGAATGTGATGCGGAAACACCACATTGTTCAAACTGTCAAGGCCAACACCCTGCCTACTCAAAGTCCTGTGAACTGTGGAAAACAGGAAAAAAGATCCAAAAATATAAAGTAGAGCGGAAAGTCACTTACCAAGAAGCAAAGAAGCAGATTATGCTTATTACAACTAAACACACCTACGCAGCAGCAGCAGCAACAAAGAAATATCAGTCAGCAGCCACTCAAACTGACGTGTCAGTTCCCCCATCCATGTCTATTGCAGACTGGGCTAGAGATATACTCTCAAAATCACAAGCAATCTACTATGGAACAGCATGTGAATGATAGTGCCAATAACACACCAATTACAGTACCGCCAACTGCAAAGCAGTTTGCGGTACTGTAATTGGCAGTACTAAAACAGCAGTCCCAAGGCAGAAAAGTCAGCAAAATGCAACAAATATGGATACTAATGAAAACATCAGCCCGGATGAGCCAATCTTAGATCTGTACGCAGATGATGACATGGACACAGTGTGTCCTATCTTTTCGAAAAAAGAAAGAATAAAATTTGAGAGACAAAAACAGACTGGACCTAAAAAACAGACTGAATCAAACACAACTGCCAAAATCAAATAATGGATTACATCATACAGTGGAACTGTAGAGGTCTATGTAGTAATATCGATGATATCCATGACCTAATCCAACAGTATAGTCCGGTAAGCATATGTTTGCAAGAAACTAATTTACCTCCGCAAGTAATTCCAAAAATCAAGAGCTATACTATATATCAGCATAATTAGATAGTATGAATCAGAGCTGTAATACTCAATATGTTCTACGTTGATAATAATATTAGTAAATTAATAAGAGGAGTTTACCTCAATATAGTACGTGGAACACTTCCGTATGATACCCTCCAGAAATTAAAACGGAAAAAACGAAAAAATCGACAACTTACCGGTACATTAAAGTAAAATATAAATAATTAAAGTAAAATATAAATAATTAAATAATCAATTTAACACAATTCAAAATCAATTCAAAACAATTAAAATTCAAATTAACGCAATTAAAAGAATCTAACGAAAATATCGTTTTGAATATTTTCGTTAGATTCTTTTAATTGCGTTAATTTGAATTTTAATTGTTTTGAATTGATTTTGAATTGTGTTAAATTGATTATTTAATTATTTATATTTTACTTTAATTATTTATATTTTACTTTAATGTACCGGTAAGTTGTCGATTTTTTCGTTTTTTCCGTTTTAATTTCTGGAGGGTATCATACGGAAGTGTTCCACGTACTATATTGAGGTAAACTCCTCTTATTAATTTACTAATATCAGCATAATAGAAATAATAATACCACCGTGCGTGGAGGTGTGGCCATTCTAGTAAACTCAAGAGTCCCTACTAAACACATTCCACTGCAAACTTCCTTAGAAGCAGTAGCAGTACGTGTCTCCTTAGGAATCATGTTAACAGTAGTTTCAATCTACCTATCACCAAACAAAGAATATACGTATAATGACCTAGAAGTACTTCTGCTACAGATCCCTCCTCCATTTTGTTTATTTGGAGATTTTAATGCACACCACCCGATCTGGGGCTCCCCACATACAGACAGACGAGGTAAAGTTCTGGAATCGCTGCTTGACAAACACAATCTAACACTGTTGAATACTGGTGCTGATACTTACATCCATTTCTCCACTAGAACAACTACAGCTATAGACTTGACAATCTGCTCTCCAACATTGTATCCACTCATCCGCTGGACAATTCTGGACAATCCGCTAAACAGTGACCATTTTCCAATAATTTGTGAATTCCAAATAACTAGAATCCCTCAGGTAAATAATTCCCGCTTAAAATGGAAATTTTCCAAGGCCGATTGGAAGTTATTTGCTCTCAGTATCTCATTCAGTGATGAAATTATCAATTTCCAATCCATTGATGATGCCACACAGCACATCACATCTCAGATTCTGAATGCCGCGACCAAGGCCATACCAAAAATCCGTACTGGTTCGTTTAAACATGCCAATATTTGGTGGAGTGAAGCGTGCCAACTTGCAAAAAAAGAGAAAAACAGGGCATGGAACCTGTTTCGTAAACACCCAACTACCGAGAACCTTATAAATTTCAAAAAACTAAAGCAAAAGTGCGATTCGTAAGGGAAAAGGCAAAAAAAGATTCTTGGATGCAGTTTGCCTCTACTATAACGAAGAACACAAACAGCAGAATAATCTGGAATAAAATAAAAAAACTAAATGGTAGATTTCTCCCATCATCCTCTCCAATACTGAGATGGAATGGACAAGATTTATCATCTCTCTCCAGTTTTTTAGCATTAGCATTAGCATTAGTAGAGGCATATGATGCAAGAAAGCAAGCTTATTCAGCATCAGCCAAAAAAAAAAAAAAAACCACTCCCATTTCACCCCTCCGTTCGTTCGAAATACCTGTCCAGTTGAGCTTTAAATTTGTTTAGGCTATCAACTTCAACAACAAGTGATGGAAGTCGGTTCCACCAACCAACCGCCCGCTGGCCAAAGGCAAATTTCCGCACATCTATCCGACATCCGTCCTTCCTCAATTTGAATTTATGCCCTCTGAGGTGATTATTCTGAGCAAGATGAAGAATCCCATTGGCATTGAGCATGCTCAAACCATTCAAAGCCTTATACACCTCTATCAGATCACCTCGCCGGTGCCTAGTCTCCAGACTCTGTAATTTGCAAAACTTAAGCCTTTCTTCGTAAGAGCAACCCTTTATTCCATTTACTAATCTTGTTGCCCTTCTCTGTACCTGTTCCAGCAGCTCTACATCCTTCTTGAAATGAGGCCTCCAGACCTGTATACAGTACTCAAGATGTGGCCTAACCATTGCCTTATACAAGGGAATAATCACCTCCTTATCCCTGCTAGAAAAATTCCTGTATATCATTGACAAGACACCATGAGCTACTCTTGCAGCTCGTCTGCACTGCTCAGAGAACTTCATATCTGCCTGCACAATTACCCCCAGGTCCTTTTCATTCTCCACCACTGTCAGTGTAGTACCGCAGAGTTGATACGTTGCTCTGGGGTTACTGTTTCCCATATGTAGTACTTTACATTTGTCAATGTTAAACTTCATTTGCCACCTCTCAGCCCATCTGTTCAACCTTTCCAGATCCTGTTGCAGCAGCATAGCGTCAGTAGTGTCCTTAACGACCCTGCCAACCTTTGTATCATCTGCAAACTTGGACATTAAACTTGATATCCCATCATCAATATCATTCATAAACACCGAAAACAACAACGGACCCAACACTGAACCTTGAGGAACTCCACTAATAACATTAGTCCACGTTGAGCAGTGTCCATTGATTACCACTCTCTGTCTTCTGCCACTCAACCATCCCCTTATCCATAGCAGCAATTTGCCTCCAATGCCACACTGCTCCAATTTGTGCAGCAGTCTTCCATGTGCAACAGTATCGAAAGCCTTTCTAAGATCTAAATATATAATATCAAAGTTATTCCCTGCATCCAGTTCTTTTGTGACTACATCATAGTATCCAATCAAATTGGTCAGGCAAGACCTGCCCTTAACAAAACCATGCTGCGTCTGAGCTATAACGGAATTCTTGTCTAGATGATCCTGGAGTGCTTCTTTAACCAGTGCCTCCATTAATTTACCTGGAACAGAAGTTAAACTAACAGGTCTATAATTACTTGTGTCAGCCTTTGATCCTCCTTTGTGAATTGGGGTTACATTTGCACATCTCCAGTCCATGGGTACCTCCCCTGAGTCCAAAGAAGCTCTCATAATTATGGCTAGGGGTTTGCATACTTCCTTTGCTGCCTCCTTTAATATAACTGGATAGATCCCATCCACCCCAGGTGCCTTTTTTATGTTTATCCTCAACAATCTCTCCTCCACTTTCCTCTCAGTTATTACAAAATCATCCAGCTCACTGCCAATGTTTACTTTACCTACATCATTCTCCTTCCTGAATAACTCCTCATGCGTGAATGTAGATGCAAAATACTCGTTTAGATTGTTAGCCACCTGAGCAGGATCTTCAACTGTTGAACCATCAATATCCAGTGGACCAATCTGATTCATCCCTTTCCTTCTCAAGTTCAAGTATGTAAAGAACTCTTTTCTGTTTTTCTTTGCATCCTTTGCCAATGATTTTTCGTAGTCTGCCTTTGCCTGCCTAATCTCCTTTGTGACTTGGTTACAGACCAACTTATATCTATCATAGGCTTCCATGTCACCCATTAATTTGTATGTATCCCATGCATTTTTCTTCTCTGCCACATGTCTCATTAGTTCATCTGACAACCATTTAGGCCTAAACCTTGAACAATATTTCTTAGTTGGTATGTAAAGCCTGGTAGCCTCCAAGATTAGTTCCTTGAATGCTTCCCATTTTGAGTTTGCTGTTGGTAACATCATCAGTTGGTCCCACTGCACAGAATTTAAATACTGTCTCAGACCATCATAGTCTCCTTTACGAAAACAAAAACCCTTCCCTTTACCTCTGATGGTAGTTACCTCCTTGAGTAAATCCCACCTCAACACACTGTGATCACTGCCACCTAGTGGTTCATTTATCTGCAGGTTCTTAATGCATGAAGAATCACTACTGATAATCAGATAAAGAGTATTGCTCCCTCTTGTTGCCTCACGAACATGCTGATGTAGAAAACAATCATCCAATAAATCCACAAAAGCCTTGCTAGTGTGCGAGTGACCAACCCACAAATTCCAGTCAATATCTGGGAAATTAAAATCCCCCATTATAAGACTCTCTGATTTACTGGCCCACTCTATTTCCCTGTACAATATCTTATTATACTCATCAGAGTCATTAGGCCTATAACACACTCCTACTCTCAATTTTGATTTCCCTATGCTTATGTCACACCAAACTGACTCGACACTGCCCTGTCCATCGATGTCGACTGGCTTCACTTCCTTGGACTTTATGTGTTTCTTAATTAATAGCATAACCCCTCCTCCCCTCCTGTCCTGTCTATCCTTTCTATACACATTGTATTCCCCAAATTCCAGTTCCGCATTACTTATATCTGTGTGACACCACGTCTCTGATATCCCAACAATATCTGCCTTTGATGTTTTGAGCAATACCTCAAATTCATCAAATTTATTTACCAAACTCCTAGCATTGGTGTACACGCAGGTATACATGCACCTGTTTCTATTCTTAGCTACCCTAACACAACCCATGTGTTTACTTGTACCAGCAGTCTCTGAAATATCCTGCATCTTGTTTTTCAGACTTCTGCTCATTTCAATAGAAGCAGTGCAAGAATCACTTCCACCTCTGCCAGTGGCTACTGTTAATCTATTAGTCCTTGTATCCCCCCCAACTAGCAGTTTTCCGACCCACCTAACACTGCCTCGACAGCATCAGCAAAAATTCTTGCACCCTTTCTATTTAAGTGTATCCCATCCCTGTAGAAGCAATCTCTCCTGTTAACAAGTACAGTCCAGGCTGAAAAAAATTCTACCCCTTGAGCCTTGCACAATCCCTCCAGGGTCGAATTGATCGACAAGGCTCTCATCATATACTCCCTCCTATCGTGTCTGGGCAGAATTGCAGACACTTTCAAGTTCAACCCTAATTCACGGCTTTTTTTCAACAGTGATCTGTACTTGCTAAGTAATTCCTCCGGTCTCCTACTCTTAATATAATTGGTGCCAACGTGTACAACTATATCACCTTTTGTGCCCTTAAAAGATGATATCCGCTCTACAACGTCATCAACCTTTGCCCCTGGCAGACATACCCTGGTCCTATTCCACCTATCCTTTTTACAAAGCATGTTCCCCGTTTCCCTGACAATAGAGTCACCAACAACTACTAGTTCCTGTGGGACCAGCGCATTCTGCCTAGGGGGCTGCTTCTGTGTTGCCTGATGACCAAGTGCAAGCTCTGGCGTTGATGTGGGCAGCTGAGAGCTTGATGGGCCCCTCAATTTATTTCCTTCGAGGGCATCCACCCTGTCCTTCAAGCTCTCATAAAGGCCCATAACAACGCTGAGTTGTCGCCTGATTTCCTTGCACTCCTTACATCGTGCACACACAAAGACATCCCCCTTGGCAGTATCATGTCCCGTACCCGATTGCTCCGCAAACATCAAGCAAACAGTGTGCATTTTAATAGACTGTGATTCAGAGGGCAACTGCCCCCCTCAGTTCTCCCCTGAACCACAGCACTCCCATTAGCTTGAGCCTTTTGCTTTGCTGCTCTGGTCAGAGTCATGATTCCAATTTAATTCAATAAAATTCAAAACAAAAATTAAATGCTTAAGTTATATCCCAAAACAGTTATGTTATATATTTTTTTTTTCGGTATCTAGTGTTTTCTAGGAGTTCCCTTTATACAACTTCCGTATCACGTGTACCACTATAGTTATGTATTAATTATTTGTTACGATTAAGTCGTTATATATATTTATAGAGTTAAAAATACAATTTAACTGACAATAAAGTTTATCAAGATTAATAGATTTACTGATTAATTGACAATATTATATTATGAACTATACTACACTAAGCTTATGCTATCGTGTAAAAATGGCGGGAATTCACGAACGGTATTTCTACGGACTCGTAAGTATTGATTAGCTTCCAAATCTCGCTATCTCAATTTAGAATAAACTAAGGATCCTGACTAGGTCTATAATCTACTTATAGAAGATAATTTGATATAACAATTGGTTAATAAATCGACTAAATTTGGTTAAAAAAAAAAAGGACTTCTCGTTCAATTTGTGACACGTGGATTTGATACCGTTACCGATACTAAGTAATATCTACAAAATCTCTGTCTAAGTTAAACTTTAAACTAAGTATCGTAACTAGGAATATAAAGCTACTCTAGAAAATAAGTTAATATGACAATTTAAACTAATAAAGCAGAAAATAAATCAAGAAAAACTTCTCTGTCTGAAGAGCTTTAAGGAGCAACGGCTGAACAGGCTAACCTCGCACCCAGACTTTCATAGTTTTCTTTTAAGCTTTCTTACAGTATGCTTCAACAATCATTTCTAGTCTATGAGGCTGAGTTTCTGAAGTGTTTATGATGAAAAGACTATGAATCATGGTGTTTATTACATATAACTACTAAACATGTAAATAAAATAAATATTAAATTTATATAGTCGGCTGCTCTTCAACTTCAGTCATTGCAGCCGATAAAACCATCATTGTGATAAAACCATCAGTTGAAATAGCTAATGCTCTAGTAGAAAACTTTGCCAATATCTCAGATACAGCTGCATATGAACCATCTTTTCAGCAACTTAAAAGAAGGATTGAGCAAAGAAAATTAAATTTCAGTACAAGAATAGCGCTCCCATATAATCAACCCTTTACAATGTTGGAGCTACAGGTTGCTCTAAACAAATCAAGAAATGGGGCATCAGGACCTGATGGTCTTTATTACCTCATGTTACAACACCTAGACAAAAAGGCTCTAAATTCCCTATTGCTTTTTCTGAATCGGGTCTTCTCCGAAAGCTATTATCCTCGCTCATGGTGTCATTCAACAGTGCTAGCTTTTCCCAAACCTGGGAAAGATCAGACAAAACCATGCAACTATAGACCGATATCCCTTACCAGCTGCTTGGGCAAGACATTGGAAAAGATGGTACACGATAGACTGGTATGGTACATAGAATCCCACTCAGTCATCAGTAGTAATCAATACGGCTTTCGCAAAAATCGATCCACATTAGACCTTATGGTGAAAGCTGAGTGTAACATACAGAACGCCTTTATTCTGAAAGAACATCTTGTCATGGTGTGCCTGGATATTGAAAAAGCCTTTGATACCACCTGGCACTATGGTATTCTGCAAGATCTATATGCTATAGGACTCAGAGGTCGACTCCCAATGATCATAGAGAATTACTTTAAAAATAGAACTTTTCAAGTGAGTTATCGTAATGCTGTTTCGCAAGCTCTTATCCAAAGAGAAGGTGTACCACAGGGATCGGTACTCAGCGCTATCCTCTTTGCTCTTAGGATAACATATAAAACAATTTAGTGCAGAACATCTTGGGTAATGTAGAAATCTATCTTTATGCTGATGATCTTGCGATATCTTGCCATTCACAGAATATGTGTTCCATTGAACGACATTTGCAGCTTGCAATAAACAAAATAGTGTCATGGACTTCACGTAATGGTTATCGTCTATCAGCAACCAAAACTGCAGCCATTCACTTTTGTAAAAAACGCCAACTACATCCAGAACCTGAATTATCACTGGGAAAACAACCAATACCAATTACCAGCAATATCCGATTCTTGGGCATAACTCTTGACACTAAACTGACATTCCAGAAACACATACTACAAACACGAACTGTCTGTATGAAAAAGCTGAATATACTTAAAGTCATCTCATCTATGACATGGGGAGCTGATCGCTATACTCTACTCCACCTATACCGGGCCTTAATCAGATCTCGATTAGATTATGGTGCTCCTGTTTATGACTCTGCCCGAAAGACTCTGTTAGCTTGTCTCAACACAATACAACATAGTGCGCTCAGGATTGCTCTTGGGGCATTCAGGACTTTGCCGGTGCAAAGCTTATATATAAGAGGCCAATGAACCTCCACTCCACTCCACCTTCGGAGAAAGATGCTGCTCCTCAATTATGCAGTTAAAATATATAGCCTTCCATCTCATCCTATCTGGTCATACCTCTATGATCCACAATGGGTAAACCTTTTCAGAAATAAGCCTCTTGAAAACAAACCTACAGGAATCTGTCTACGAGAACTGATTCAGCAGTGGAATATGCAGTTGACCAATTTACATCAAGGCAGAGAAATTGTACAGTCTCCATGGAAAGTGTGTATACCTTTGTGTGATGACTATTTCAGACGTTGGGGGAAACACTCCCTGAACAATCCAACCATTCAGAAACTACAATCAGCTCACTCTGTGGCAAATGCAGACACTTTGTAAATTTATACTGATGGCTCTAAAAATGACACAGCTGTGGGAGCTGCTGTGGTGCTACTAACATCAACAGTGTCTGTTTCATTACCACAAGAATGCAGCGTTTTCACTGCAGAACTCTATGCCATTAAGATGGGTTTCACCTTACTTGCTCATGTTTTCACTCCGAAGACTATTATCTATACAGACTCCTTGAGTGCAGTGACAGCCCTCCAAGGCAATTCTCGCTCTCCACATCCACCGATAAATCAAATACTCTGGGAAAAGTCTGGGTGCGAGGTTAGCCTGTGCGGTCATTGCTCCTTAAAGCTCTTGAAACAGAGAAGTTTTTCTTGATTTATTTTCTGCTTTATTAGTTTAAATTGTCATATTAATTTATTTTCTAGAGTAGCTTTATATTCCTAGTTACGATACTTAGTTTAAAGTTTAACTTAGACAGAGATTTTGTAGATATTACTTAGTATCGGTAACGGTATCAAATCCACGTGTCAAATTGAACGAGAGGTCTTTTTTTTTTTTTAACCAAATTTAGTCGATTTATTAACCAATCGTTATATCAAATTATCTTATATAAGTAGATTATAGACCTAGTCAGGATCCTTAGTTTATTCTAAATTGAGATAGCGAGATTTGGAAGCTAATCAATACTTACGAGTCCGTAGAAATACCGTTCGTGAATTCCCACCATTTTTACACGATAGCATAAGCTTAGTGTAGTATAGTGCATAATATAATATTGTCAATTAATCAGTAAATCTATTAATCTTGATTAACTTTATTGTCAATTAAATTGTATTTTTAACTCTATATATATATAACGACTTAATCGTAACAAATAATTAATACATAACTGTAGTGGTACACGTGATACGGAAGTTGTATAAAGGGAACTCGTAGAAAACACTAGATACCGAAAAAAAAAAATAATATAACATAACCGTTTGGGATATAACTTAAGGATTTAATTTTTGTTTTGAAATTTTATTGAAATAAATCGGAATCATGACTCTGACCAGAGCAGCAAAGCAAAACGCTCAAGCTAATGGGAGTGCTGTGGTTCAGGGGAGAACTGAGGGGGGCAGTTGCCCTCTGAATCACAGTCTTTTAAAATGCACTGTTTGCTTGATGTTTGCGGAGCAGTCGGGTACGGGACATGATACTGCCAAGGGGGATGTCTTTGTGTGTGCACGATGTAAGGAGTGCAAGGAAATCAGGCGACAACTCAGCGTTGTTATGGGCCTTTATGAGAGCTTGAAGGACAGGGTGGATGCCCTCGAAGGAAATAAATTGAGGGGCCCATCAAGCTCTCAGCTGCCCACATCAACGCCAGAGCTTGCACTTGGTCATCAGGCAACACAGAGGCAGCCCCCTAGGCAGAATGCGCTGGTCCCACAGGAACTAGTAGTTGTTGGTGACTCTATTGTCAGGGAAACGGGGAACATGCTTTGTAAAAAGGATAGGTGGAATAGGACCAGGGTATGTCTGCCAGGGGCAAAGGTTGATGACGTTGTAGAGCGGATATCATCTTTTAAGGGCACAAAAGGTGATATAGTTGTACACGTTGGCACTAATGATATTAAGAGTAGGAGACCGGCGGAATTACTTAGCAAGTACAGGTCACTGTTGAAAAAAAGCCGTGAATTAGGGTTGAACTTGAAAGTGTCTGCAATTCTGCCCAGACACGATAGGAGGGAGTATATGATGAGAGCCTTGTCGATCAATTCGGCCCTGGAGGGATTGTGCAAGGCTCAAGGGGTAGAATTTTTTTCAGCCTGGACTGTACTTGTTAACAGGAGAGATTGCTTCTACAGGGATGGGATACACTTAAATAGAAAGGGTGCAAGAATTTTTGCTGATGCTATCGAGGCAGTGTTAGGTGGGTCGGAAAACTGCTAGCTTGGGGGGAGACAAAGACCAATGGATTGACAGTAGCCACCGGCAGAGGTGAAAGAGATTCTTGCACTGCTTCTATTAGAATGAGCAGAAGCCTGAAAAACAAGATGCTTGATATTTCAGAGACTGCTGGGAGCCATTGCGGTACAAGTAAACACATGGGTTGTGTTAGGGTAGCTAAGAATAGAAACAGGTGCATGTATACCTGTGTGTACACCAGTGCTAGCAGTTTGGTAAATAAATTTGATGAATTTGAGGTATTGCTCAAAACATCAAAGGCAGATATTGTTGGGATATCAGAGACGTGGTGTCACACAGATATAAGTAATGCGGAACTGGAATTTGGGGAATACAATGTGTATAGAAAGGATAGACAGGACAGGAGGGGAGGAGGGGTTATGCTATTAATTAAGAAACACATAAAGTCCAAGGAAGTGAAGCCAGTCGACATCAATGGACAGGGCAGTGTCGAGTCAGTTTGGTGTGACATAAGCATAGGGAAATCAAAATTGAGAGTAGGAGTGTGCTATAGGCCTAATGACTCTGATGAGTATAATAAAATATTGTACAGGGAAATAGAGTGGGCCAGTAAATCAGAGAGTCTTATAATGGGGGATTTTAATTTTGCAGATATTGACTGGAATTTGTGGGTTGTTCACTCGCACACTAGCAAGGCTTTTGTGGATTTATTGGATGATTGTTTTCTACATCAGCATGTTCATGAGGCAACAAGAGGGAGCAATACTCTTGATCTGATTATCAGTAGTGATTCTTCATGCATTAAGAATCTGCAGATAAATGAACCACTAGGTGGCAGTGATCACAGTGTGTTGAAGTGGGATTTACTCAAGGAGGTAACTACCATCAGAGGTAAAGGGAAGGGTTTTTGTTTTCGTAAAGGCGACTATGATGGTATGAGACAGTATTTAAATTCTATACAGTGGGACCGACTGATGATGTTACCAACAGCAAACTCAAAATGGGAAGCATTCAAGGAACAAATCTTGGAGGCTACCAGGCTTTACATACCAACTAAGAAATATTGTTCAAGGTTCAGGCCTAAATGGTTGTCAGATGAACTAATGAGACATATGGCAGAGAAGAAAAATGCATGGGATACATACAAATTAATGGGTGACATGCAAGCCTATGATAGATATAAGTTGGTCTGTAACCAAGTCACAAAGGAGATTAGGCAGGCAAAGGCAGATTATGAGAAATCCTTGGCAAAGGATGCAAAGAAAAACAGAAAAGAGTTCTTTACCTATTTAAACTCAAGAAGGAAAGGGATGAATCAGATTGGTCCACTGGATGTTGATGTTTTAACAGTTGAGGATCCAGCTCAGGTGGCTAACAATCTAAACGAGTATTTTGCATCTACATTCACACATGAGGAGTTATTCAGGAAGGGGAATGTCGTAGGTGAAGTAAACATTGGCAGTGAGCTAGATGATTTTGTAATAACTGAGAGGAAAGTGGAGGAGAGATTATTGAGGATAAACATAAAAAAGGCACCTGGGGTGGAAGGGATCTATCCAGTTATATTAAAGGAGGCAGCAAAGGAAGTAAGCAAACCCCTAGCCATAATTATGAGAGCTTCTTTGGACTCAGGGGAGGTACCCATAGACTGGAGATGTGCAAATGTAACCCCAATTCACAAAGGAGGATCAAAGGCTGACACAAGTAATTATAGACCTGTTAGTTTAACTTCTGTTCCAGGTAAATTAATGGAGGCACTGGTTAAAGAAGTGCTGCAGTATCATCTAGACAAGAATTCAGTTATAGCTCAGACGCAGCATGGTTTTGTTAAGGGCAGGTCTTGCCTGACCAATTTGATTGGATACTATGATGTAGTCACAAAAGAACTGGATGCAGGGAATAACTTTGATATTATATATTTGGATCTTAGAAAGGCTTTTAATACTGTTGCACATGGAAGACTGCTGCACAAATTGGAGCAGTGTGGCATTGGAGGCAAATTGCTGCTATGGATAAGGGGATGGATGAGTGGCAGAAGACAGAGAGTGGTAATCAATGGACACTGCTCAACGTGGACTAATGTTATTAGTGGAGTTCCTCAAGGTTCAGTGTTGGGTCCGTTGTTGTTTTCGGTGTTTATGAATGTATTGATGATGGGATATCAAGTTTAATGTCCAAGTTTGCAGATGATACAAAGGTTGGCAGGGTCGTTAAGGACACTACTGACGCTATGCTGCTGCAACAGGATCTGGAAAGGTTGAACAGATGGGCTGAGAGGTGGCAAATGAAGTTTAACATTGACAAATGTAAAGTACTACATATGGGAAACAGTAACCCCAGAGCAACGTATCAACTCTGCGGTACTACACTGACAGTGGTAGAGAATGAAAAGGACCTGGGGGTAATTGTGCAGGCAGATATGAAGTTCTCTGAGCAGTGCAGACGAGCTGCAAGAGTAGCTCATGGTGTCTTGTCAATGATATACAGGAATTTTTCTAGCAGGGATAAGGAGGTGATTATTCCCTTGTATAAGGCAATGGTTAGGCCACATCTTGAGTACTGTATACAGGTCTGGAGGCCTCATTTCAAGAAGGATGTAGAGCTGCTGGAACGGGTACAGAGAAGGGCAACAAGATTAGTGAATGGAACAAAGGGTTGCTCTTACGTATAAAGGCTTAAGTTTTGCAAATTACAGAGTCTGGAGACTAGGCACCGGCGAGGTGATCTGATAGAGGTGTATAAGGCTTTGAATGGTTTGAGCATGCTCAATGCCAATGGGATTCTTCATCTTGCTCAGAATAATCACCTCAGAGGGCATAAATTCAAATTGAGGAAGGACGGATGTCGGATAGATGTGCGGAAATTTGCCTTTGGCCAGCGGGTGGTTGGTTGGTGGAACCGACTTCCATCACTTGTTGTTGAAGTTGATAGCCTAAACAAATTTAAAGCTCAACTGGACAGGTATTTCGAACGAACGGAGGGGTGAAATGGGAGTGGGGTTTTTTTTTTTTTTTTTTTTGGCTGATGCTGAATAAGCTTGCTTTCTTGCATCATATGCCTCTACTAATGCTAATGCTACTCAAATATCCGAATTTCATAACAATAGGCAGACTGTCACATTCTGTTGGATTCCAGGGCTGTCACACTGGAATACCAGGAAATGAGAGTGCAGATAAAGCAGCAAGAAATCCCACTGATAATAACCACATCCGGATTCCTTACACAGACTATAAATCAATCATATGCCAAATTTGCAATGAAAAATGGCGAGAAATTTGGCATAATCAGGTAAATAACAAGTTACGAAATATAAAACAGAATCCACAGCTATGGAAATCTAGTTTCCGTTCAAACAGACATGAAGAGGTTGTGCTTGCCAGAGCACATATAGGTTATACCCATCTTACACATCACTATTTATTGCGAGGAAATAATCCACCACTGTAATTCAACGCTAACTATAAAACATATTCTTATAGAGTGCACTCACTATCAGTATGCCAGAACCACATCATTCTGATCCCTATCTAATTTAAATGAACCTCTTCAAATTAGACATATGATTGGAGACAACTCCAATTTACCTGAGTTTTTCCACTATCTAAAACAGATTAATATATTTATGCTCATATAAACCCTTTTATTAATCCTTACTGTGTCTCTCCACAGGAACAGGCGCAATATGGCCAAAATAGCTCTTGTGTCAAAAAAACCCAACAACAACAACAGCCTCGATTAACGCTTCTTCACTTATGGTTTTTTCGGGCTCAGTGCCAGATGACTCCTTTATTTTGTATAAATAAAATATAACTATATACGATTAAAAGTGAAAACTCAACAATGAGAATCCACCACTATATCTACAATATATCCAATTTACAAAAATGAAGATCGAGAGCCCAATCTCAGTCTAATTCTAAATGAATGACTAAAATTTTCTGGAAATCTATCCTAGAACAACTTAAAACTTGAAGGCTCCCAGGAGCTTTGCTCACAAGGATATGGAAATGGATTTTAAATTTTTCCTCTGAACCTTCCCTACTAATTTTATCTGTTTTGCCGGTTCAGGAGATTTTTTTTTTTTTTTTTATGAAAACCCCAAACACAAACGGTATCACAAAACCTATAGTACTTAGTACTGTGCATGAATTGAAGGAAAAGTATGTGGGGCGCTGGAAACTTTGCTCTAGAGACTAAACATGGTTTTCACTACTTCAAGCCTTCAATTCGCCCCTAAACAGTGGTATGCTGAAGCTGGCTCACGCTAGCTCACTTGAGTCCTTTGTTAAATTTTCAAGAATTTTGCGAGCTGGTTGTTAAACCAACAATGGCTATAAACCATAGAGTGGCACGCACTTCAATCCACAATGGCTTAGTACATTTGGGCGGCATTTGGACAATAAACTTGTATATGGTGATATGGAAAATCCAGCTGGGGAGTGTTTATTTCAGCTCCCTTTGTGCCTCCTAGGATTATGATTTTCAACAAACAGCCTGCTTCGGTCTTGCCCCGTTTTTAAGCATTGTTAGTCCACCGGGGTAATTATAGAAATATATAATAGTAATTATATATTTCTATAATATATTATAGAAATTAGAAATATATAATAGTAATTATATATTTCTATAATTACTATTCTATCTACAAAATTGAAACTATTAATATTCCAACTTTAAAATTCAGAAAAATCTATTAATTAACATGCAAACAGCAAAAATGTATGTTCAAGTGTGCATTTTTAAAATTATTCCTGAGAAAAGCAATCAGGCTTTGACCTTGATTATAGATCATGTCACTGAATTTGTTTGAATTTCCTGTGTGTGTGTGTGTGTGTGTGTGTGTGTGTGTGTGTGTGTGTGTGTGTGTGTGTGTGTGTGTGTGTGTGTGCTTGGCTGCTGGCTAAAGCAAATTATAAGTTGCATGGACACGGAGCAGTGAGTAATACGAAGGCCCCGTCCTCACAAGCGCAATACAGGGGAAAAAAAAATGCACGAAACTGTTTCTTGGCATAAGAAACAGTTTTTGAAAAATGAAAAGATTGTACTTCCTTCCTTTAATGTGTATTGTATCTATTAACAGAAAATCAAGGAAATTCATTTATCAGAAGCCACAATAGAAATAGAAAAAACTGGTGTAAAACCAATAACACTGCAATGAGCATTTAATAAAAGAAAAGTTTGCTTTATTGTCATTGTTTTTAGGGAACAATTGGAGCACGTTTTCTGGATGTATATATGTATATTTTTTCTTGTAACAAAATTTCCAGAAAATATTTCTATTGATAGCTGCATTATAAACTTCGAAAACTTGTGTCAAAGGAACTTCACATGAACATTTATAAAATCCAACCAGGATTGTTTGTCAGATATTCTCAAAAAAGCAGAACTGGCTTGAGGTCTATAAGCGCTCTATGCGAGATTTTTTGGCACACTCTCTCCAACTTCCTATTCGGAAGATTGCAACTTGAGATTTACAGCAGATTAGTGAATTTGCAGGGCATTCTGCAGCCCCCTAAATTTTTGGTGCCCTGTGCAGCCACACTGCTCGATCGGCCCTAAAGCCGGCCCTGCAAAAAAGGCACCAATTGCTTAATGGTAATCTTAGTGTTATTTTTGGTTTTAATTAAGAGGTGCCTGAATATATATATATATTACAAAAATATATTAAACATGTAAATAATAACAAACTATTTTAGATTATTTTATTAACATATTTAGTATTTGTTTTTTGTTCGTTACATATAATATATGTAACAAATACAACATATCATGTATTATATGATATGTTGTATAAAACATAAACAGTACCTATACAATTACGAAAATAAACATGTGAAACAAAATGAACTGCAAAACTAATACATAAACTACTAATTATAGATGTAAAAGTTAATATTTTTAAAAACATTGAATAAATATTTAAGTAAGTTACACAATGTGTATCGCAGTATTACTTTTCTAAAAATGCACCCCAATACCAGATTTTGGTATCAGTAGGGTACAGTGCACCTGCTGACCCTACCCTGGCTACACCACTGAGCAGTAGTAATCCTTTATTGCACGGAAAGTAATCCATTACAGTGTGGGTAGTGAAGAACGTTTTCTGCTTCAAATGGAGGGAAAGTACTTGTCAGTATTTAATCTGGAAATAATGTCATTTTGCATGAAGACAGTAACAATAGGTGTTTTATTGTGAAAAGTTCCCTGTGGTAAAATCAAACAGTAAATTACCCCTTACATTATCAAAAGTTGGGGCTGGCTCTAGGGGTGTGCAAGTGAGGCATGTAATTTTGGGATAATACAGTCTACTCAGTGCAACCAGTGCATTGCTTTTATTTATTCTGTTGTATTGACTGAAAGTGCAATGCGCAGATCATTTAATGAAAATTCATTTTATGATCAGATCAATTTTTAAATTACAAAAAGCTAGGATGTACGTGTAAAATCCGCAAGGATGCTCTAAAAATTAGGACATGTCCTCAGAAATGAGGATGTCTTGTAACCTTATTTAAGTGAATTTACATTTTTCACTGTCTTATGATATTTGCTATATAAAACTTTGCAATCATTTTTAGAATTTTAAATTACTCGATAGGACCCCTGTTTAACAAACTCCTTTATAGCTAATTTTTCCATTTAGCGAATTTTTTTGTATTCCCCTTGGTTATTACATTTTTTACATTTAAAATAATTTCCATTGAGTGAAGAAAAATTTCATATAACGAACAGATTAGGAGAAACCAAAGGTACGCACTGTTCACACTTGTGGCCTTCAGGCAATTAGTGCTACTGCTAAGCACAAATAAACTCTTAAGAGAGCTAAAGGATTATCCTTCTACAACTTAATGGTACTCTTAAAACTTATCTGGCCATCTGTCCCACATACCAAGAAGTAGCGTTGGTGAACAGTGAGCAGATCAAGGGGTATTCCCAAATTCTCTAACAGGGAATTAGCAGAAAATGATTTTCTTTTACCCTGACAAATAATCATCTGTTGTTCCATGGAAGTGCATCATCCACACTTTCTGTAAATTTTCCATATCTCTGTTTACGTGGTCACAGTACCTGAATATCCAAATGACATTTTGGACAGGTTGAAAACAAAAAAAAAAATTCAAATTTAAGAACTAGCGACAATATCGATGACGAGAGAAGGAAAATGAGGACAATGAAGTTATTAAAACTTCTAAACATGAAATGTTGGCAGCTTTTGAAACTTCGTTGAGGCCTGCAGTGTGAAGAAAATGTTCTTGAAAATACAAAGTATTTTAAAACTAGGGTTACCAGACATCCTCATTTCTGAGGACCTGTCCTAGTTTTTAGGATGTCCTCATGGATTTTGCACTTGTGTTCTAGTTTTTCGGATTTTAAAAAAATCATATCATCATAAAATGTATTTTAATTAAATATTCTGTGCATTGCACCGTTGGTCAATAAAACAGAATAAATAAAAACAGTGCACTGGTTGCATTAAGCAGACTGCATTATCCCAAAATTACACAAGTAGACTATCATCATCATTTGTCTAATTGAAAATTGATGTTAGTAGATTATTTGACCAATTTACGAAATTTAAGGAATTTGTTTCTGAGCAAAAGAAAGGTGATGTGTAATTGGGAAAACTTATTAGCCCATAGAATGTGGGCTGAATATTTTAATCAATGCAAGAGATCCAAGCTTTTAAAAATTATTCAATATGCATTTTTTATTTTTACTCACAGTGCAAAGTAAAGCGTGTATTTTCATTAATTAGCAATCAATGACGCAACATTAGAAATAATATGGAAACAAATACTGTGAATAGTATTTTGTTGGTTACTTATACATGCATATAATTTCAAAATGGATTGTAACACATTTTATAATTACTTACTTTGTAATCAAAACTTACTGAAAATGATTGGCAGTAATGATGATAAATATGTATCATAATTTTTTAATAATAAAATAAATTTTAAAATGCCTGCCTGCATCAGACCAGCGAGGAGGTAGGGTAAGCTAAACTGTATCAACAAGTTAGTAAAAATAATCAGAAAAGTGAACACAACAGTGAAACAAAAGTAACACAACGGCATCACAATTCATTAATAAACACTTAGATTACTCACTAACAAGTCGCTCCCCAGATTTCGACCCTGGGTCTGTTTAGTATACAGTCATTAGTCTTATAACACATTCCTACTCTCAAGTTTGTTTTATTATTATTATTATTAGCCATATGGTGCAAGGAAGCCTGAGGCTTTTGGTGCACCAGCCAAAAAAAAATTCTGAGTTACCCTGAGAGAGAGAGAAGACATCTCTATACTCCCCAGAGAGAATACAAGGGAATCACCAAGAAAGAGAAGAATGATGATATCCAGCTCAGAGCCCGGGGTCTGAAGAGTGATGAATGAGAGAAGAATGATGATATCCAAGCCCATACTCACCAGATGTGAGCCCCTGGGGGTCATGCACATGTCGTTACTCCTAGTTACCTTACACAGCCGTATGTATTCAGGTGTTTCATGATGATTCACAGCAGACCTGAGAGCCCCGACATTTTGCTTTTCAGGCGGCTCTGTTTTCCAATAGAAGCAGTGCAAGAATCACCTTCAGCTCTACCTGTGGCTCTAGTTAGACTATTAGTCTGTATATTCCCCAAAGCTAACAGTTTTCCAACCCATCTATCACTGCCTTGATATCATCAGCAAATATTCTTGCGCCCCCTGCTATTTAAGTGTATCCCATTCCAGTAAAAACAGTTTTTCATGTTAACAAGCACTGATCATTCTGAGAAAAATTCTATAAGTTTGTACATTCTCTCCTTGGTCACTCACAGCAGCAGAAATTTACTGGAAATTTTGGGCTGATGCTTTCTACAGCAGCATGTTAGAGAGGCAACAAGAGAAAGCAATGCTCTTTATCTAATTATCAGCAGCGACTTTTCATGAATTAAGAACCTTGAGATAAGGGGACCACTAGGTAGCAGTGACCATAATACTTTTATATTTATGTGGGATCTACTTAAAGATATAACTATTGCTAGTAGAATGCAAAAAGAGGTAAATATTTTGCACTTTTGTGAATGCAACTACAATTTTTAAATTTCTTTCAGTGGAACCAACTAATGATGTTATCAACTGCAAATTCTAAATAGAAAACATTCAGGGAAGTAATCATAGAAACTACTAAGTGTATAATGCCAATAAAGAGATGCTGTTTGAGATCAAAACCCCCTCGTATATATGTTATATGATAGTTATTACAATAATATAGTTATAAAAATTACATTTCATAATACAAATTATATATAAACAGTATATAATAATTTTATTCTTTATATAGATGTACTAAGTAAACATATAAATTTAAAAAAAAAATAAGTTTAAATAATTAAACCCAAATTACGTCGCACCCCTGGAATGTTGTTGCGGCGCCCCAAGATGCTGCGGCACCCCGGTTGAAAACCATTGCTTTAGAAGGATCTAATTGAGGTCTACGGTACTTCCCGTCTTTGGTCCTTTTCAATAGGATTGATGCTTTTTGGACATGGTATTCCAGGTGCGGTCTCACAATTGCTTTATTCAGTGAAATTCGAACCCTCCCTGTCTATACACGCAACTGTCTGATAAATCATCAATGGCACACAATCCACTAGAATCATAAACCCCAAATCCCTTTCTTACTTTACTATTTTTAATCCAACCCCACCAAGTGTATGTTATTTTGGATTTGCTATTCACCAAGTGAAAGACTCTGCATTTTGCCCCATTAAGAAAATCAGAAATAATAGTAGGCCAAGAAACGATCTTGAGAGAACCATTTTAAAGTCTAACCCATTTTGCAGAGTAACGATTAATTGCAATCCTTTGCCTCATCCTGTGCAGCCATCCCATAACCCGCCTAAAGATCTTTGATTTGAGATTGCACTTTTATTACTTTGAAATAAAGTAATAAAAGTTTGCCTTTACAACCTGTTACAAAATGATTTTAAGTAGGTTTCAATTTTATAAAATTCTATAAAATTTTTTAATATTTTTATAAAATTTTATAAAATTTTATAAAAATTATAAAACGTCTTATCACACATTACCGCATTGTACATTGGTTTTCGATAAAAGAACACATGCGGGCCAATTATTTTTTACGAAACGAGATTTAAAAAATTTAGATTATCTCTTATCTTTCTGATATTACCTTTGATTATCTCTCATATTTCTGATATCATCTTTGATTATTGCTCCTTTTTTGATTAACTACAATTCGCAAATCTCAAATATGCATTTCATAAACACAGTAGTGCAGTTACGAAAGAGGGAGATTTGGAAATGAGGTTGACTACGTTCGACATTATACAGTGATACAGCCAAGATTCTTTGCTATAAGGTCACTGCGTGATTTAGCTCTGCTTTCAACCATGTTGATTTGAAAAACATAACAGCAACATCACTACCACATTTCTTGTACTAATTTTTATTTTAAATATAAATATAATAAAATATAAGAATAAAAATATTCGAGGCAATATAGGGAAAGAGGAATAGGTCCACATCTTCTCTCGAAAAAAAAAAAAAAAAAAAAACTTATAGTGAGCCATGCAAATTCTAAAAGAACTAAACTGAATGGTAATTTATTCACTCTCCCCCCCCCCTTTATATGTAAAACAGGCAGGATAAAGTCACTCGCGTTCAGGCCTTAGGTAGAGGTCGGTTCGAAAAGTTGGAGACAGTCTCCCGAGCAAGAGTGTGGAGCAAGTGGTGCTGTCCCCCATATGGCTACCACAAGAGAAGGGCAAGACCATCCAGCCTCACCAACTGGAAGTGCTTTCTGCACAACTGCACTAGTGGACCACCCAGGAACGAAGAAAATGCCAACGCATGAAGTGGAGCGTCGAAATGGATATGTACATCGTGCGAGCATACTATGAAATATCCAGGCTAGAGACCGATATGACATGGTCGCGACTAGATACCAAGTGGTTGGAATGATTCCCGGATATTCAGGTCACCAATATCCGGTCACCAATATCAGCGATTAGCAGACCAAAAAAAAGCAGCAGCATCACGAAGAACTAATAGCTCCTGCCATCTTGGAAAAAATCAAGCAGGATGTGAGCAATCAACTGCAAAGAACAAAGAATATGGTCAATATGGAACCAGAGGAGGAACAGCAAGAAGAAATACAACCCAGAGTAACTGAAGTGGAAAGAGACGAAGGCATGATATCCAAATAGAAGATGAGTGGAAGAAGATCCTAACAGAATTCGAAGGAATGCCACAAGAACCCACGTCATACCTAAGCAGAGGCAAAATAAAATCCTGTGGAGAGTAATTGACCACCTCAATCGGCAAGTAATACCACATTACCTTAACAACAATGGTGCAACGCTGGAGGCTATCCGCACAGCTGTATACTGCACTGCCATAGCAACCATTAGAATTAATGGAAAAGAAACGAGAGACCAGCAGCAGAAGAACCAAAAACAGAAGGAACCGCTAGCTTGGGAAAGAAGACTGTAGCAGAAGGTAGAAGAATTAAGAGTGAAGATAGGTCAGTTGACCCAGTACCAACAGGGTAATAGAAGTAAGAAATTGGAAAGGTGAAGAGCATCCTCAAGAAAGAAAGCGTCCACAAAAAAAAAAAAAAAATCTTCAAATAGGTCTCTGGGGTTGGGAATATTCATATTCATAATAACTGCACAATCATACACCGACCGTTATTAAAATTATAAATAGGCGTTATGTTATATTAAAATAATGATGTAGATAAATGAAATAAATAGAATAATAAAATTCTGCCGGATAAAACTAATAAAAAGGTAACTGTCTGTACAATAACATATGAAATTTTAAACTGCAAAGAATTATTTACAATAAAACAATGTAGATAAAATAACTTTCAGAGGCATCCGCCTCCTTTTTCAACAGTGAGGTTCATCGCACGGCACATCCTTAAATATCAGCAGGCTCACGGTTCTCAGCACGTGGTTCTACAGGAGCATGGGCAGTATTCTCCTCATGTGCACTGGAACCGGAAATGGCTCGGGAGAGTGCCAGGCGGAACCGCTCATCCCATCCAAGAAACACCTCCTCGAAGAGGGGATGAATGTGGATTCCCCTATCTCTATTAATGGTATTGCTCGGAGGAGCACCATTAAATCTCCCCAGACGAAGCTGTTATCGTCAACCGGGCACATAGATTTTGGGACCGCAAATGGTCGAGAACTTGCGGATTTGTTCCTCTGAGAGCAACCAAGAAACGAAGCTAGAAAGATGGGCAAAGAAGACACTCCATGGCAGACACTATAATGACCTCCATCAAGATCACATCGATAACATTGCTTCCAATGCATGGCTCACAAGCAGGACGCTCTTCCCCGAGACTGAAGGATTCATGCTCGCCATCCAAGAGCAGGTAATTAACACCAGGAACTATAGAAAATACATCGCAAAGGAGCTCGGAATGTCAGATGACAAATGTCTCTTATTCTCAGTGGCAATCTGCATATTGCAGTTGCGAGATCGATGGTGCTACGACTAGCTCGGACCTGGTGCGTGTATGCAGTCCACCTGAGCAGCCAGAATTCCCGTGCAAACAGAGTTGTTGGGGGCAACAGATCCCCACAACTACACCTCCACAGAGAATGGAGGACGATGATGTTTATATAGTGCTTTGTTAGCTAAAAAAATTGGCTGTATATTCACTTCGATATATTCAGTTGCAGGGTTACAGGGTAATTTTTGTAAACAACAGTAGTCTTCAGAGACTGATTACTGTAGACACCCAGATTCTCCCCTCAGCTAGAGATGCAATAAAAGGGTATTTTAGTGAAATTAAAAACAGCTGCCTCTGTAAGGAAATATGGGTACCGTTCGTCAAGTGCTTACATTACCCGCAGGGGCTCACATCTGGTGAGTATGGGCTTGGCACACCCATTGTCCTGAGTGGAATTTTTTTTTTTTTTTTTTTTTGGCTGGTGCAGCATAAGCCTCAGTCTTCCTTGCACTATAAGGCTAATAATAATTAACTACAAAGTAATTACAAAGGTTGAAACCAAAATGGATTCCAGATAAACTGATGAGACTGATGCAGAGAAGAAAAATGAGTGGGATGATTATAAATTATCAGCAGCCCACAGAAACTTACAGAAAGTACAGATGAGTTTTCAAGCAAGTCAATAAGAGGGTTAGGTAGGCTAAGACAGATTATGAGCAGTCTTTGACTAAGAATGCAAAGAAAAGTAACAAAGAATTCTTTGCTTATGTTAACACTAGAAGGAAAGGGATGGATCGCATTGGCTCAATAGATATGAACGGCATAACTGTTGATATGCCATAACTACTCCAGCCATACAGATGAAATTCCTAATAGCTATTAGCAAGAGTGTTTTCTTATATTTCTACATTGAAGATTCCATAACTCACTCTTAGTTATTATGCTAACAGGAAAAAATGCAGGATCAAGTGTGAAATGCTATTAAGCCTTTTTACTTAATAGGGACATAATAAGATACAGAAATATCTATTACAATATAGAAGAGTTATGTATAAAGATATAAAAGAGTAGAATTATGTAATCTTGAAGGGATACACAAGACTGTATAGAAATTCATGGCAGCAATTTTAATAGAGTAAGAAAGCTGTTACAAATGATCTTATTTGGGTAGGTTTGATCTGGCATTTTGGAAACTGCTTTACTCCCTTCTTTTGAAGGGAGTAAAGCTTTTTACTATTTTTAGTGCTACACAGCCATCTGTGCTATGCACTTTCCCTTAAGTTAAGCTATCCTTTAAAAGTAAGATAGTTTTCTTGTTCTCAGATATGGTAACTTTTGATGAAGTTATAAGTGGTTGAAGCACATCCATAGTCAGTAAATATAAAATAGGGTGAAACTTGATGAAATGCGATTGCTTTTAAATCAAGAATTCATGGAGTTCAGTGGTATATAAATGTTATATTCTGGTGATAGTTATGTAGAGATCCTCAGGAGTGAATATGGAAGGATATGCCTTTTTTGTTTTAATCATCTTTTTATCTGCTTTGCAAAACGACTGTCTTTTGCAAAGCAGATATGCATCGCAAAAGACAAATAGCTTTATTGATCCCTTTAGTCTATGCAGTAAAAGAAAGCTTTAAATGGTTGGAACATGGTTGTCCCAACAACAGTTTATTGTTGGAATAATCTTCCATCTGGTGTTGTAGAGGTGGGTAGTTTGAATAAATTCAAGGAAGAACTAGGCAAACTGTTAGAAGGAATGGACAGATGATATGGGAAGTGTTGTGGCCTTTTTTTTTTTTTCTGATGCTGTATAATATTGTTTTCTTGCATCATTTGCCATTACTAATACTAAATGGGAGATGCAATAATCACCCCGGGGGCTCACATCTGGTGAGTATGGGCTTGGCAAACCCAGGGTCCTGAGCTGGATATCATCATTCTTCTCTTTCTTGGTGATTCCTTTCTCTCTCTCTCTCAGGGGGTAACTTGGGAAATTTTTTTTTTTATTTTTTTTTTTGGCTGGTGCAGCATAAGCCTCGGGCTTCCTTGTACCATATGGCCATTAATAATAATAATAATAATAATAATAATAATAATAACATTCGATTGTTTAAAAACTTTCATTACTTTTTTAAATTATTATAGATACATATATCTCTGTTGTGAAGCTCAGTGGAATCTGAATCTGCATCATTACAGATTTTATGTTATTTAGCAGTTTCTCTCATTTGGTAATAAACAGTTTATGCATTTTTGTTGTGTTTGTATTTTATTGAGTGAGGCATTGACTCTGATGTTGAGTGCTTGGTATGCTGCCATCAGCTGTCTTTAAATCATTTGATACAGCTTCTTCTGTGAAACTTTGGTATCACAATTGGAACTTTTACTTCATGAGTTCTTGGATTATCGTATCCAGAAAGAGATTCCACATTTGCATTTTTAATGAGATAGTACTAGGTATTACCAAAAAATCCAAAGTATAGCAGCATGTAATTTTTAAGTGTTTGTGGCAATTGCTTTCTCTTTTCTTATCATCATTTTACACTAATTAATTTTAGTTTTTTATTAAAAAAATAGTACCTATACCACTGTCACATCCATTATTCATTTTTTACAACGTTGTTTTTAAACTTTGTTTACTGTCTTTTAGCATTAGCATTAGTAGAGGCATTTGATGCAAGAAAGCAAGCTTATGCAGCATCAGCCAAAAAAAAAAAAAAAAACCCACTTCCACTTCACCCCTCTGTTCGTTCAAAATACCTGTCCAGCTGAGCCTTAAACTTATTTAGGCTATCAACCTCCACCACAAGGGATGGAAGCCTGTTCCACCAACCAACCACCCGCTGGCTAAAGGCAAATTTCCGCACGTCTATCCTACATCTGTCTTTCCTCAATTTGAATTTATGCCCTCTCAGGTGATTTTTCTGAGCTAGAGGAAGAATCCCATCAGCATTGAGCATGCTTAAACCATTCAAGGCTTTATACACCTCTATCAGATCACCTCGCTGGTGCCTAGTCTCCAGACACTGTAATTTGCAAAACTTAAGCCTTTCTTCGTAAGAGCACCCCTTTGTTCCATTCACTAATCTTGTTGCCCTTCTCTGTACTCGTTCCAGCAGCTCTACATCCTTCTTGAAATGAGGCCTCCAGACCTGTATACAGGTGTGGCCTGACCTCCTTATCCCTGCTAGAAAAATTCCTGTATATCATTGACAATACTCCATGAGCTACTCTTGCAGCCCGTCTGCACTGCTCAGAGAACTTCATATCTGCCTGCACAACCACCCCCAAGTCCCTTTCATTCTCTACCACTGTCAGTATAGTACCACAGAGTTGATACGTTGCTCTGGGGTTGCTGTTTCCCATGTGTAGCACTTTACATTTGTCAATGTTAAACTTCATTTGCCACCTCTCAGCCCATCTGCTCAACCTTTCCAGATCCTGTTGCAGCAGCATAGTGTCAGTAGTGTCCTTGACAACACTGCCAACATTTGTATCGTCTGCAAACTTGGACATTAAGCCCGATATACCATCATCAATATCATTTATAAATACAGAAAACAATAATGGACCCAACACTGAGCCCTGAGGGACTCCACTAATAACATCAGTCCACGATGAGCAGTGTCCATTGATTACCACTCTCTGTATTCTCCCCCTCAACCACCCCTTTATCCATAGCAGCAATTTGCCTCCAATGTCACACTGCTCCAATTTGTGTAGCAGTCGTCCATGTGCAACAGTATCAAAAGCCTTTCTAAGATCCAAGTATATAATATCAAAGTTATTCCCTGCATCCAGTTCTTTTGTGACTGCATCATAGTATCCAATCAAGTTGGTCAGGCAAGACTTGCCCTTAACAAAACCATGCTGTGTCTGAGCTATAACTGAAGTCTTGTCTAAATGATCCTGCAGTGCTTCTTTAACCAGTGCCTCCATTAATTTTCCTGGAACAGAAGTTAAGCTCACAGGTCTATAATTACTTGTGTCAGCCTTTGATCCTCCTTTGTGAATTGGGGTCACATTTGCACATTTCCGGTCTATGGGTACCTCCCCTGAGTCCAAGGAAGCTCTCATAACTATGGCTAAGGGTTTGCTTACTTCCTTTGCTGCCTCCTTTAATATAACTGGATAGATCTCATCCACCCCGGGTGCCTTTCTTGTGTTTATCTTCAACAGTTTCTCCTCCACTTTACTCCCAGTTATTTCAAGATTCTGTAGCTTACTGCTAGAGTTGAATACACCTCTGGCATTCCCCTCGCTGAGTAACTACTCATGTGTGAATGTCGATGCAAAATATTCATTTAGTTTGTTAGCTACCTGAGCAGGATCATCAACACTTGACCCATCAATATCAAGTGGACCAATCTGATTCATCCCCTTCCTTCTAGAGTTTACATAAGTAAAGAACTCTTTGCTGTTTTTCTTTGCATCCCTTGCCAAGGATTTCTCGTAATCTGCCTTCGCCTGCCTAACCTCCTTTGTAACTTGGTTGCATATCAACTTGTATCTATCATAGGCTTCTGTGTCATGTGTTAATTTGTATGTATCCCATGCATTTTTCTTCTCTGCCATATGCCTCATTAGTTCATCTGACATCCATTTTGGCCTAAACCTTGAACAATATTTCTTAGTTGGTATGTAAAGCCTAGTAGCTTCCAAGATAAGTTCTTTGAATGCTTCCCATTTTGAATTTGCTGTTGGTAACATCATCAGTTGGTCCCACTGTATAGAATTTAAATACTGTCTCAGTCCATCGTAGTCGCCTTTACGGAAGCAATAACCCTTCCCTTTACCCCTAATGGTAGTTACTTTTTTGAGTAAATCCCACTTCAGCACACTGTGATCACTGCCACCTAGTGGTTCATTTATCTGCAGATTCTTAATGCATGAAGAATCACTGCTGATAATCAAATCAAGAGTATTACTCCCTCTAGTTGCCTCCCGAACATGCTGATGTAGAAAACAATCATCCAATAAATCCACAAAAGCCCTGCTAGTGTGTGAGTAACCAGCCCCCAAATTCCAGTCAATATCTGGGAAATTAAAATCTCCCATTATAAGACACTCTGATTTACTGGCCCACTCTATTTCCCTGTACAGTTCCTTATTATACTCATCAGAGTCATTAGGCCTATAGCACACTCCTACTCTCAATTTTGATCTCCCAATGTTTATGTCACTCCAAACTGACTCCACACTGCACTGTCCAGCGATGTCGACTGTCTTCACTTCCTTGGTTTTTATGTGTTTCTTAACTAATAGCATAACCCCTCCCCCCTTCCTATCCTGTCTATCCTTTCTGTAGACGTTGTACTCCCCAAATTGCAGTTCTGCATCCCTTATATCTGTGTGACACCACGTCTCTGATATCCCAACAATATCTGCCTTCGATGTTTTGAGCAATACCTCAAATTCATCAAATTTATTTACTAAACTCCTAGCATTGGTGTACACGCAAGTATACCTGCACCTGTTTCTATTCTTAGCTACCCTAACACAACCCATGTGTTTACGTGTACCACAATGGCTCCCAGCAGTCTCTGTAATACCATGCATCTTGTTTTTCAGGCTTCTGCTCATTCTAATAGAAGCAGTGCAAGAATCTCTTTCACCTCTGCCAGTGGCTACTGTCAATCTATTGGTCTTTGTCTCCCCCCAAGCTAGCAGTTTTCCGACCCACCTAACACTGCCTCGATAGCATCAGCAAATATTCTTGCACCCTTTCTATTTAAGTGTATCCCATCCCTGTAGAAGCAATCTCTCCTGTTAACAAGTACAGTCCAGGCTGAAAAAAATTCTACCCCTTGAGCCTTGCACAATCTTTCCAGGGCCGAATTGATCGTCAAGGCTCTCATCATATACTCCCTCCTATCGTGTCTGGGCAGAATTGCAGACACTTTCAAATTCAACCCTAATTCTCGGCTTTTGTTCAACAGTGACCTGTACCACTGTCACATCCATTATTCATTTTTTACAACGTTGTTTACTGTCTTCATCAATACTTTTCACTGTGTGTGTAATATTTAAAGCAATGTGGGCCTCATCTTCAGCATTTGTTGGGAGTCAGAGCACAAATTTCTGACCAAAATTTTTAAGATAAATTTAGGCAAAAATTAACCCAATTTCATTGTGAAATTTTGTTTGTAATTAGTATTTATTTGAATTTACAAATTTAATAAATAAATAAATAAACTACCTCTGTATAACTCAGATTTCTAAAATTTACTCACTGATTTTCAGGTATGGAAAGATGCAGCTATTCAAATATTTTACTCCTTTAGCATTTCTGGAGGTGGTATACTAAATTATGCTAGTTATAATCACTTTTATAACAATCATTTGAGGTGTGTATAATCTGTAATTTTTTTCAAGCATTTTGTAATAATTTTCTGTTATATTATACAAGTCTTATAATAATTCTTTATTATAATTCCTATACTTTAAGAATTAAATTCTCATTTTATTCATATTACTGTATTATCATTGCCTTAATGTATTCATGTATGAAAGATCATTTAGAGGAAACATTAGAATTAACTTTTCTAGGTTTTTATTTTATTTTATTATTTTTTTATTGATGCTAATTTGTTTATAAAGATATGGTTGTTTGGCTCCTAAGCAGTAGGTTGAGTAATTTCATACCCATCAACATCATATTTAATTCTGTAAAATTTCTTTCTATTTATGGTACAGACAAAAATAAGTATGTACTCTAGCACACGCACAATATTTTTTTCTGCTGACATTCTCCTCTTAGCAGTATTTACAGTGATATTCTTTATACAGTGACACTAGAGGAAACTTAGTTTGCATTTTTCTAAGTTAAGTTCTTGAATAACATTTTAAAAAATGAACAATATAATCACCTTCCTTTTTGATGTGAAACATCTTTGGGGCACTACAACTGAGTAAATCTGATCGGTCATGAAAAATGTGTCGTGGAAGTGATGTCATCCGCAGCTTCCACCAGAGATGCTTCCCATGCTACCACCACTGGTCTGTGCTGAGCACTCACTAGTAGCGTGATTAGAGTGCGTGATGTATTTTTCTTGACCAGTACAATATCTCGAGTTCTAGTGAACCGATTTACAAAATTCAAATGCCATTCATTTGAATTTCATCAAACTGCATTAGAAAAACACAATAAAACAAACAAAAAAAAAGACTGTGTGTACATTGTACGCACAAAAGATGTTTATATGAAAACATCTTTGGCTTGGAAGAGGTTAGCGAAATCCAAGCCAATAGCCTAATTATCCATTTGATTGTAGCCATTTGTTGAATAGTGTGATTATAACAAAACAAGTATTTGTCATATGACTTGCAAATATTTGTCAATGATTTCTTTTTTTTTTTCGTCTCTCATTTTCATTACATTTCATTGTTAGGTGCCACTATAGAAGTTTTCAATCAGTAATTTCGGAAAAGGTGTTAAACAGTGCTGAAATGCTGAAGTCAAGTGCATAGCATTCTTGACAGTATCGAGCAAGAATGAAAGTGACAAGACTTAAGGAAATAAAGACAAAGGTAGTAATGAGTGCACGAGAACAAAAGAGACTTTTGAGATTGCTTAAAAGACAAACAGAAAATCAAGCATTGCATTTAACAGTGCTTAAACCAGCAATACCCCTATTCTATCTAACAATGATGTACCTGAAGTGAGTATTAATTATGTACAATGAAACATTTCTCCAATTGCAGAGTAGATGAGTTTAAATGTTAAAGCTCCTTTTCCTTATGCCGACTACTATTTACATAAGAATGTGAATCGAGAGTTTCAAAGGATATTTATGAAAAATTATTTCTGTTCTGTATGCTACATTTGTGATCATCTGTGGTTCGAAAATGACACAAAGAAACCAGCTGCTAAAGATACACCATTAATATGCACTGCATTTCCAATATTGACATTGACGGGATCCTTGTGTGTAATAGCTGTAGAGGATAGTTGGAATGGTATTGTTCTTAAGTCAAATGGCTTTGTCTACTCAGAAATTCCATTTCATTTACTGAAGTTGGATTTAGTGACAGAGAAGCTCATTTCTCCTTGCTTACTCTTTGTGTAGATAAGGCGCCTGAGACACGCATACTGACAATATGGTATTCTGGGCCAAGTGATCAATTTGCCTGTTTTATTCAACATGATGGTCCATCGCTTGCCAAGGGAGATTGACAACGACCATTGTATAAACATGTATATAAAATGTGGGAAAATACACAAGTCCAGCTATTTGATTGGGTTAGTAAGAAAGCAAATGGTTAAAGCATGGCTTCAGTATTTGGTTGACTTGTCTCTCTATCGATTGAATCAAATCATGATAGTTCAGTCATCCTTTGATGACGGTCACATGGAAATTAATTTGGCTAACGATGACATAAGCAAAGCGGTTCCGATCAAGGAAAGTCTCATCATCCAACAGCAAACGTTGTTGTGGAGATATGTTGCTGTGGTGATGATAAATACCTTAGAATTGCTCCAGGAGAAATTAACATACTGCAGAGTTTACTGTTTGATGAGCATGCAGAGGAACTGTCCTTTCTCAGCATTTATTTCGGACAATTCAGAACGTTTGGAGAGAATTTGTGTGACTCCGTTCATGATGGCAAAGAGTGAGCTCAGATGATCCAATGCATTGTTACTCCATATTATCTCCTTTACGTAGCAATGAAGGTAATGAGATCGAGAATGAGCTGCTTTGACTGCGGTTTTCAAATACATAGGTAAAGATACTAAACTGACACATGAGCAAGTTCAATCCAAAGGATACATTAACAGCTGCATTGAAAACAATTTGGCCTTCCTAAGGACAATTCCAAACTCAACCTACTACTGGGCTCAATGTAAGCGCGATCTACTCACTGTGATTAGACAGCTTGGTAAACCTACAGTGTTCTTGACTCTGAGTGCCAGTGAAATCGGTTTGGCAATGCTTGTTTCAGCTATTGTACAAGTTACAAAATAATGGCTGTGATATTAGTGAGAATGACGTGAATGACGTGGGCTTCACGTACAAAGATACTGCAACTTGTGTGATATACTTCAAAAAGATTGTGGATGTAATTATAAACATATTGTAATCGAAAAATTATAGCCCGTTTGGTCAATTTTACGTGGTCAACTTTTTCAAGCGCATAGAATTTCAACATTGTGGTAGTCCACATGCACACATTTTGCTGTGGCTAAATAACACTCCCAAAAGACCCTTTGGGCAAGGACAAAGAAAAAGCCATCATAATAATGAGAGATTTTAAATTCCCAGATATAGACTGGAACTTGAGTTGGTCACTCGCACACTAGCAAGCCTTTTGTGGTTTTTTTGGATGATTTGTTTTCTACAGCAGCACATTTGACAAGCAACCAGAGGGAGTAATATTCTTGATCTAATTATCAGCAGTGATTATTCATGCATTAAGAATCTGCAGATAAAGAAACCACTAGGTGGCAGTGATCACAGTGTACCGATGTGGGATTTACTCAAACCTGTAACTACCATCAGGGGTAAAGGGAAGGGTTTTTGGTTTCATAGAGGTGACTACAGTGGTCTCAGACAGTATTTAAATTCTATACAGTGGGACCAACTGATGATGTTACCAACAGCTAATTCTAATAGGAAGAATTGAAGGAAATAATTTTGGAAGCTGGTAGGCTTTTTGTTCCAAATAAGGAATGCTGTTCTAGGTTTAGGCCCAAATGGATGTCAGATGAACTAATTCGACTCGCGGCAGAGAAGAAAAATGCATGCAATGCACATAAATTGTCAAGCAACATAGAAGCCTATGGTAGATACAAGCTACAAAGGAGGTTAGGCAAGGGAAGGCAGATTATGAGAAATTTTTTGGCAAAGGACGCAAAGAAAAAGAGCAAATACTTCTTTGCTTATATAAACTCTAAAAGGAAAGGGATGAATCAGATTGGTCCACTTGATATCAATGATTTGACTGTAGATGATCATTTTCATGTAGCTCCCAAACTAAATGAGTATTTTGCATTTACATTCACACATGAGAAGTTATTCAAGGAGGAGAAGGCCAGATGTTCATCAAACTCTAACAGGGAGTTAAATGATTTTGTAATAACTGAGAACAAAGTGGAAGAGAAATTGTTGAAATTAAACATAAGAAAGGCACCTGAGGTAGTGGGATCTATCCAGTTATATTAAAGGAGGTGTTAAAGGAAGTAAGCAAACCCTTAGCCATAATTAAGAGATCATCCTTGGACTCAGGAGAAGTCCCCACGGACTGGAGATCAGAGTTGTGCTGAGCCATTTTAGTACCTGAGGCAAGAATGAAAAATTGTACCCTCCCCTAAAATATTAAAAAAAAAAATTTATTAAAAAAATATGACTTATTTAAAATTTCAAAATATAAGAGCTATGAAGCCCAATTCTTCCTACTTTAAATAATATTGTTTAAATATAACTTATCATACCTTTTTGTAGGAAATATCTTCACACGACTCTCACATCAAATTGATCCAGTTAATATATAATATAAAAGATCTAAGTCTGTAACGCGATAATATCCATATTAAAAAATTGTTAATTTATACAGTTTTTATAAAACTAATCTTGTATTCCATTTCCAATGCCTACTTACTGCTACCAAGGAAGAGCAAAGCATAGATGATACACATCAATCTACCCTAAACTAAACCCATCAGCAATGATAAACTAGAAACAGAAGACAATTGTCAAACTATATTAAAAACTATATTAAAAAATATTTTAGACTAGACTTCTTTATAGGTGACTAAGTTATTTCGGTTATGAACCATGCTCACAAGAAGTAAAGTGACAAATTTAACAATGTTCACTCTCTTATAATTTAAAATTAGTGCACCGTGACAAAATTATTTTTGTTAACCCGGTCTAAGTCCGCCCTGTTTTTGTCTAATTTTTAACCCTAACTCAAAAGTTGCTCCCCCCGAAGAAAACTAATAATTTTCATAATTTCTACTCAATTTACAAAATCGAAACTCTCAATATACATAAACAGAAGTATATTCTTTGATTTCCTACCTTTATCGCTCAGCAAAAACTATTAATTCACTCTAAAACAGCAAAAATGTACGATCACATTTCAATTTACTAAATTTTGATGTCGGCAAAACAAGATCCAAGCTTTGAAAATAAAACGCGTTACAGCATTAGTTCAAAAATTCGCGCGTCAGCTCGGCGCCTCTGGCTAAAACGAATCAACGCACGCAGAGAGATAATTGACTGGTCAAGCTTACGTCATTAGCGTTACCAAGGTGATCCAAGGAGAAAATGAAACTGTAAACAACTTTCGTGGAAAACAAACAGTTGAGCATCATTACTTGCGAACACTAATTTGCATGGCTCTCTCACAACAGTAGCTTTATTGCTTTTCGTAATTGTTGTACGAAAGAATTGCAACGAATTGGTTTTGAAAAACTAAAATATTGCATTTCCTTTCTTCAATATGTATTATCTACTAAAAAAAATCAAGGAAATTCATCTACTGGAAGCTATACTGGAAACGGAAAGAAAAAAAACTGATCACTACAATGCGCATTTCATAAAAAAAAAAGTTCGCTTTATTGTAATTGTTTCTAGAGGACTAAATCGGAACAGCAGTTTCATGGATGTATATTTGATCTTCTTACGAAATTTCAAGAAAATATTTCTATTCATAGCTGCGTTATAAACTTCGAAAACTAATATCGAAGGAACTTCACATGCATCTCACCTGGTGTACAAACGAAAAAAAAAAAAAAAAATGCGCAGCTAGTAACAGATTGTGAGAACAATCCATTACTCGTAGTGAGGGATTGGGAAATTGTAAGTAATTGTTATTGAATACATCAATATTTCCTTGATATGCATTTGATATCATCAAAAAATTTCCAGAGAAAAATTGAATTTTCATTATCACACAACGCCCGAAAAATTCACCATAAAATGTCATGTGTTTCAATGTTTGAATTCCATTCTGAGCTGCAAATGTAATTTCACTTCTCTTGCGCTGACAGAGTAGCCGTTCACCGAATGAAGAAAAACAGGGTTCATTTTCATGAAATTTCCAATTCCCTTCTTTCACTTGAGGGAAAAAAAATTCCTTAGGGGAGGGAGTCCACCCTTTCTAGTCCGACCCTGGAGAGAGAGAAATAAAAAATACCCTTTTGGTGGGGAGAAGGCCAAGAGATTGTCAAAGGTCCAGAGTGCTAACTTTCATTTATTTTATTTATTATTATTTATTTTATTTTATTATATTATTATTATTTTTTTTTTTTTCTTGTGTTGTTCTAACAATCCATCCTGGATTGGGGCTTCCCTGGCCCGGGATAGTGCTTCTCCTCTTTTCTCCTTCCCTCTCTTCATCTTATACAAGTTTTTCTTTCCTCCCTGGGAAACTTTTTTTTTTTGGCTGATGCTGCATAAGCTGATACACTTGCTTTCTTGCATCACATGCCACTACTACTACTAGTAGTTCCCCAGGGAGGAGGGCGTGCAGTTAGTAGGGGAGATCTTGCCCTCCTGCTAGGGACAAGTACCTGGAGGCAGTCGTCCAGGTGATCGCTGCTTCCAGGTAGCCAGAATGCCCAAATACAACATCACAATACAGAACCCTTTTCGTCAATTGGATATACTAGCCATAAATATATTGGAAGCTGGATTATACATTTCAAACATCACTTGAATACAAATGACTACACAGTTACTTTGGACTGATCTGATGTCTTCGGGTAAAATCAGTCTTTTTGTTGTAATTTTCCCAAATGTAATTGTATTCAAACAATTTTCCCAAATTGTTTGAATACAATCACATTTGATTTTACAAAATACAATTACAAAAAAAATATTCCTTGTGTTCAAACAATTTTCCCAAATTGTTTGAACGCAGGAATATTTTTTTATTTCCAATGTGTATTTTACTATCGTATTTCCTTTCTTCAATATGTATTTCAATACATATTGTTATAATTTACATATTGTAAATTTCTTCAATACATATCGAAGAAATTACAATACATATTCTGTGTACTGACACAAAATCAAGAAAATTCAACTGAAAGCCACAGTAGAAACGAAAAAGAAGAAAAACACTTTGCTGTACTATTGTTTTAGGGAACAGTATTTAGCATTTTTACTTTCTAACAATATTTCACATTATTGCTCTGTTACAATGTTTTGCTTTGTTGCTTTACGTTATTGTTGTAGCGAACAATATCGTGCACGACATTTCATCACAGATGCTGGAATTCTAATTAGTCAGTTCATCCTAGGATGCGGAATTACTAATTAGTCCGATTTTGGTCTGGCGCTCATTTGATAAAAAATCCAGAATAATTCCTCTGGAAATATTAGCTAGTGAACTGCATTATAAATTTCAAACATCGCTGTATTGCTTATCCTTTGAGTGACCGCGTGTTTTCGCCTTTTATTGTAGACACTTTCTTCCAGTCAGTAAAATCATTATTATACCTATAAAGTAATTCATTATGTTGGGGCAAACCGTTTTTGCTCCTAATTGATGTAGCACTTTTGAATTTCGCAAAGTGGATTATTTGAACACAACATACATTAGAAGGTCGGTAAAAGAGTTGATAATTGATGGGCAGCATTCCGACAAACAAATTTTCTGTTTATATTCCGTGATGGTCAGAGATCCCGAAATATAGAGAGAGGGAGGGAGGGAGGGAGAGAGAGAATACAAGAAAATGCACTGACTCATCTGCCAAAAACCACAGTAAAACAGTAAAAGTGTTGGGGAGTAAGTCTATTTGTCAGCGGAGTTTATCTGTTTATTGCAGCTCAGAACAACTTTATGACCGTGGATAGTGAATTTATTCGGCTTCTGAACTAAAACAGAATTTCTCCCTTTGCAATGACATCAAAGCGTAACAAGCAAATATCTTCTAACGATACTTTTTGAGTTACAAATATTGCAGTTATGTGAACAATACACATTTCAAGAAAGAAAGAAATTCATAGCGGATGATTTTTTTTTTTCTTTCTTTTGATGCACCAGTTTCGAAGTTTAGAAGTTTATAACGCAGCTATAAATAGAAATATTTTCTCGAAATTTGGTTAGAAGATCAAACCCAGGAAACTGCTGTTCTGATATTGTTTACTAAAAACAATTACAATAAAGCAAATTTTTTTTTTTTTTTTTTATCAAATGCGCATTGCAGTGTTATCAGTTTTACACCAGTTTTTCCCGTTTCCAACAGATGAATTTCCTTGATCTTCGGTTCGTAGGAGCAATACACGTTGAAGAAAGGAAATACGATCTGTTCACCTTCCATAAACTGTTATTGGTACTGTATGGCTTTATTGCCTCTTATGTCAAAAACAGTAGCTCCTGTTCGTCTTTTGTTTATTTACACTTCTCCCTTACCGTCTCAACTGGTGACGTGATATATACCTCCCACGCTTCGCTCGTATTCACGCGGAGTTGTTTATCAGAACTGCTCCTCTCCGTAAAAAGAAATTCGCGCGCTTTACACCAAGAAACAAATCAAGTGTCGGGTTTCATAAGCTCTAGGCTGGTTAGGGCGGGGGTAAAAAAATTAATTGAAAAGGCCTAAAAAATTGCATACTTGATGTCACATTTTTGTCATTTGCGTGAAATTCAATAGAAGGTTTTGAAAATTTAAGTGGGAAAATTCAAGAAAACAGTTCTGGCTCCAACTATAGCAAGTTTCAGCTCTGTAATTAGAGTAAAAATTATAGAATTAACTTACTGAACCCAGTTGGGGCTGGTACGTACCCCAGCGGACGGGAATATGGTTAACCAGTGTGAATTGTGTTATTCACACATGCGCGTAAAGGTCCATGAGTCCGAAATAGTGTATGGTGTCCGCACATTTATAGAATTACAGTTTAATTTCATTTCAAGTGTTTCAGCTATTAAGAGTTTAATGTATTCATTCTGTGTATTAATTACTTAAGCCTTGTTAAAAAGGAAAACATGATTCTCCTGGATGCCGTGAAAGGAAAGTTCAGATGCACCTGTCCTTTTCACCCTCACTGTGTTGTTGTAATTCGATCGAAAGATAATTTTGAGTAGAACCAATGTAAAAGGAGTTGCATTCCCCACAAGAAATGTTAGACTATATATTGGTTTGCTCCATGTTAGCGACTGAGGTTGGCTTCCTTGCCCTCAATATTGTCTGGAGTTTACTTATTGGTTGTGCAACTATTTTGAATTCTGTAATTTTGAAAATGTTAATAAACTGTTCACACCATTGTTGTACATAAGGAACTTTAATAATATATTTATATGTAGTATTCTTACTCAGCAGAACCGATTCAGATTTTTGTTTTGCCTGTTGCTGAATGTTCCTAATTATACTTGGGTATATATCCCCTGTTTAAAAATCTTGTTGTAAGTTTCCTCAGCTCGTCATTGAAAGATTCTTGTGTAGAACTATATCTGTACACATTATAAAATTGGTTAAAAATGATAGATACTCCTTTTATACGTAAAAGGGTGGCAACTCAAATAATGCAAAAATTTCCCTCTATTAGTAGGTTTACGGTATATTTTAAAGTGTCATCGTTCACCCTTGTTAATGTAAAGATTAGAAAATTTATTTTATTATTATTATTATTATTATTAGCCATATGGTGCAAGGAAGCCTGAGGCTTATGCTGCACCAGCCAAAAAAAAAAAAAAAAATTTCCCTTTTACCCTGAGAGAGAGAGAGAGAGAGAGAGAGAGAGAGAGAGAGAGAGAGAGAGAGAGAGAGAGAGAGAGAGAGAGAGAGAGAGAGAGAGAGAGAGAGAGAAAAGTAGAAAGGAATCACCAAGGAAGAGAAGAATGATGATATCCAGCTCAGGACCCTGGGTGTGCCAAGCCCATACTCACCAGATGTGAGCCCCTGGGGATACTCACCTGGTTTTTCCTTTTCCAAAGTAAATTTAATTAAGTCTTGTGTGTATTTATTAAATAAAAGAACTCATAAAATAATCTTATGAGTTCTTTTAATATTTTTAAAATTTTATTAATATTTTAATAAAAGAACTCAAGGAACTTAGTTCCTTGCATTCAGGGATAAGGTAGTGAATATCCCCTTTTATAAGATAATGGTCAGACCACACCTTGAGTACTGCGTAGAGGCCTGGAAGCCTCATTTTAGATAGGATATAGAGTTGCTAGAATGAGTACAGAGAAGTGCAACAAGACTGGTGAGGCGAATAAAGGGGTGTTCTTAAGAAGAAAGGCTTAAGTTCTGGAAATTGCAGCTTCTGGAGACTAGGCATCTGCAAGGTGATCTGATTGAGGTGTATAAGGCCTTGAATGGATTGAGTGGGCTGAATGCTGATGAGATTCTTCCTCCTGCTCAGATTACAAACGAGAGGGGGCTGTTGTTATTTGGTTTTTTTAGGAGCATTAGTAACTAAAGCCATATTGCTCCGGGAATATGCCATTCCCTGACCTTTCCGCATCCTCTGTATTTGGTGGTGACAGGCTCAAACCCCAGTCTAATCAAGAAAGCATGTGCTACACACTGCTGCTCCTTCCCACCTGGCTACGGAGGCGCCACGAGAGGGGGCATAGATTCAAAATCAGGAAAGATAGTTGTATAATAGATGTCAGAAATTTACCTTTAGCCAGCAGGTAGTTGATTTCTGGAACAAACTTCCATCTGTTGTTGTGGAAGTTGATAGCATAAATAAATTTAAGGCAGAACTAGACCAACATTTGGAATGAATGGATCAGTGAAATGGGAAGGTTTTTTTTTTTTTTTTTGCAAGCTTATACAGCATCAGCTGTATAAGCATCAGCATCAGCTGTATAAGCTTGCTTTCTTGCATCATATGCCTCATCTAGACAAGTTAGTGTCTGTTTCCACTAGCGCGGCTTCGGGGAGCATCGAGCTTCAAACTCACAAAAGTTCACATGTTACAAGAAAATAAGGCCAGATAAATGACAGATATGTCGATTTGAAGTACCATTCATTCTTTGTCGCTTGACCCACTATATTAGTACCCACACCTGAGAAAGATGGAGGCAAAGTAAAATACGCCTCTCACTAGGCGTATTTTACTTTGCAAAATTTAGAGCATAATGATTACACCAACTTTGATATCTTCTTCAGGGCGAATGGTGTAAACCCCTATGACTATTACTAGTATGTGCTTAGAGCCCATAAATCGGCCCAAGGTGACATTTCTTAAATGTCAGCCGACTGAGAAGTGGCATACTCCGTTCAACCCTTTGACTGTTACATTTTGAAATCAAACACCGATATCCAATTCATTATGGAGGGATACTCTTGCACTGCTTGTCATTGAATGTGTGAACAAGACGAACAGAGGGATTAGCAGTTTACAGTGGCAGATCATTATGATCATGAACGAGTATCCAGAGTTTCACACTGTCGAAATCACAAGAAAACTATCCATTGACATGCTCAACAGTGTCGAGATCAGGAGTTAAGAAGCTGCCTGATACTTGCTACATCAGCCCATGTTGGAGAGCTGCACAGTGGTAGTTTACATTCCCGCTGTTTGAGTGATTGGGCAACAGAGAGTGAGAAAGTCCAACAAAGAGATGAATGAGAAGAACCTTGTGGAGGATTCGTGTGACATATGGAAAGAGAATTGGTTTGAAAAATACAAGAAGAGACCACTCTATTTGGATCATATTACTCTGTTATTCTTTATTGCAAATTACACATGCATTGCTAATGGGATTTGCAAGAAATGACAGCATCTATGCATAACATGACATCGAAACTATGACATGGCTCAGGATCTCAATGAGTAAAAACGTGAGATGGTAATGCTGCACATTCCATTTTGCAGTGAAGAAACAGATACTGTTAAAGATGGCATCTCAAGATCTATGATGGCAATGAAGAGCTCATACTAGAACAGCGTAAATTGTATGAATCAGGCATGGACATTTGCAAAACGATGGAAATTTGTAAAGTAATGTGTCAAGACAATGACGATGGCAACCCGATGAAGTATGCTGTAATGACCTGCACAGCCTTGTTATGCAACTGCGAGAAGAAGACCCCTTTCAAGCCTTTTACAGTCATCCAGACAGTGAAATGAATGCTGATCTAAAGCTTGCCACACTCAACTGACTTGGTGTAATTGCAAAGAACTGCAAAAACTTAATGACCACTGAACACTTGTGTAACTTAATGAGAATGGCCAATGACAAGCAAAAGATTCTATTCGTGCATGTAATTTGGAGTCTATTATCTCCTAATCGCAAACCGATTCAAATATTCTTCACTGGCCCAGCTGGGTGCAGCAAAACGTTTGTGATTCACCTCTTGATGGAAATATACAACCACTTCAGCAATACAGATGGGTGCTGTAAAGCCTACATTGTATGCTCTTCAACTGGTAAGGCTGCCATTGCAATAAATGGAACCACTGTGCACACTGCTCTCAAGATATCCACTTCGAGAAATCTGCCTCTGTTGGCGGAAGTCCCACAACAATACATATCGCTGTTTAAGTACATCAGCACTAATAATCAACAAAGTCTGTATGATCGGTGCCAAACTGTTATCACAAATGGACACGAGGCTAAAACAGATAACTGGAAATTTAGAAACAAGCTTCGATGGGCATTACATGTTTTTAATTTGGGGACTTACATCAGCTGTCTCCTGTTGACATGACCCTGGTCTATAAACAGATAAAGCAGCATATTGTCAGCCCCACTCTCTGGCACGGCCTCAAATACTATGAGATTGATCAAGTTATGTGGCAGTAGAATGTTGTGTTCTTGTCTGTGCTAACCAAAAGCGGTAATGGAGCTCAATTAGATCAGAATGAGCAAGAACTTATCAAGTCGCATTTCTTTGCCCAGGAGGAAAGTGTTTGCCTCTGCCCAAACGGTATATGACTCTACTTGCAAAATAATTCCGTCAACGAGTAAAACTGCACAATCTTCAGTACCACAGAGGAGAAAGTGGAATCAGTCTCGCAAGACATCTTTGTGGGTTATATAAAAGCAGAGCAAGAAGCACATGTTTGCCAGAAACTCTATAAAATGTCAGTTATCAACACTGCCAAATTACTCTATGAGCTCCCACTGGTCATCGGAAAGCCGTATGTCGTCACTACCATTGTGGCCATTACTGATGAACTCACTAACAGTGCAGTGAGTAAATTGTCTAAGATCAAGTACAACAAAGAGCAACAGATACAACGATTGTGGCTTGAATTTACCACCTCACCTAAGAGTGGAAAGTTAGCTCGCAGAAAGGTGGCATGCATGTACACAACATCAGTCCCACAGCTGTGCTGCTTGCAAGACAAACCGTGAGTATATCGCTGGACAACAACCACACAGTCTGTGCCAAAAGAAATCACTTTCCTCCGTACTGACTTGTGCAATGATGATACACAAGTCACAAGGTGGCACATTCGATACAGTGGTTTACGAGTATATAAAGGGACATGAAGAGCAACTGTTAATGTCACTCTGTCGTGTGTAACTGACATTAATGGACTTTACATTGTCCCGCCGACCGGTGACAAGGGGATTCTACCATATCCTGAGAAATGCTACATCCACTATCGATCTACAAAATGAGTTTGTCAGGCTCGCAACTAATTGGCTACAAACAAGACAGGACAGCTTTCTCAAATTCATCCATGATTGGAAGGAACTCTCAGTTCTCTCGCTCAACTATCAAAGCCAATGGAAGCACCATGCCAGCCTCACCGAAACTGTTACACAGCAATGTAAAATTGCACTGCTGTCTGAGACTTGGTTAGATAATAATGAGAGTGTTAGCGTCCTGAACTTCGATTGCATGGTTCAGTTCAAGCGTGAAACCAAATGGACAGCTGGAGTCGCAATATATCACAACAAGATGGATGAGGTACACATTGTTATGCCATACTTAGATGTCATCTAGTGACAACTTATTTCACAGTCAGTGTCCAGCCCGTTGGCGATATATGTACAGCAGAGTGCGTCTTACTCAACTGCCAAGTGATATTTACAATGGTTGTGTATAATTCTCTTAACAGTGGCATACAGGATATAATTCAATTCATTCATTTTGTTTTGCTGCCGTACTCAATTCAAGATGTAGTGCTGTTAAAGAAAGATTTACATAAAATACCCATTATCATGAGTGGCGATTTCAATGTTAACTGCAGATTGGAAGAAACTAAAACATTAATTACTTTCCTGCAAGAAATGTTCAATCTAACTCTAAAAACTAATTTTGTCAGTTTCAACTACAAGATTGGGTACCTCAGTCAATTCTGTTTAGATACATTGCCATCGCAACTATTTTAGTTATCGCAAATCCATTGTATCTTGTCTTCCAGCTGAAATTATGGAAATTTGTGAATGCTCAATAACATATTTGCAATACAAAAGCTCTGTTATCATTAGCATTAGTAGAGACATATGATGCAAGAAAGCAAGCTTATGCAGCATCAGACAAGAAAAAAAAAAAAAAAAAAAAACCCTCCCATTTCACTCCTCTATTCATTCCAAATGCCTGTCAATCTCAGCCTTAAATTTATATTGGCTATCAACTTCCACAACAAAAGATGGAAGTCTGTTCCACCAATCAACTACTCGCTGGCTAAAGGCAAATTTCCGCACATCATTTCTACAACTGTCTTCCCTCAATTTGAATCTATGCCCACTCAGGTTCTTAATCTGAGCAAGAGGTAGAATTCCATCAGCATTCAGTTGGAAATCTACATCCTTCCTAAAATGAGGCCTCCAGGCCTGTACACAGTACTCAAGGTGTGGCCTGACCATTGCCATGTACAACTGGATAATCACCTCCCTGTCCCTGATAGCAAAATTACTATATATTATTAATATGACTCCATGACCTACCCTGGCAGCCTATCTGCACTGCTTAGCAAACTTCATATCTAACTGCACAATTACCCTCAGGTCTTTTTCACTCTCCACTTCCCTGAGTGTAATACCACACAGTTGGTACATTTCTCTGGGGTTATTTCTACTCACACGCAGTACTTTACATTTGTCAATGTTAAACGTCAGGTGCCACTTCTCAGCCCATTTGTCCAACTTATCTAGATCCTGTTGCAGTAGGCATACTGTCTTAATTGTCATTAACAACCCTGCTAACCTTTGTAGCATCTGCAAACTTGGACATTAAGCCTGATATACCTTCATCAATATCATTGATGAAGGTATATCAATATCATTGATGAATACACAAAAGAAAAACAATGGGCTCAGCACTGAACCCTGGGGAACTCCTCTAATAACATTCGTCCACAAAGAGCAGTGTCCATTGATTATCAATCTCTGTCATTTCCCACTCAACCATCCTTTTATCCATTGTAGCAATTTTCCCTTAATGCCATACCACTCCAATTTGTACAGAAGTCTTCCATGTGCAATAGCATCAAAAGCTTTCCTGAAATCCAAGTATATGATATCAAAATTATTTTTTGAATCCAGTTCCTTTATGATCACCTCATAGTATCCAATCAATTTGGTCAGACAAGACTTCCTGTTAACAAACCCATGCTGTGTCTTAACTATTACTGCAGTCTTGTCTAGTGATCCTGCAATGCTTCTTTAACCAGTGACTCCATTATTTTCCCCGGAACACAAGTTAAACTAACAGATCTATAGTTATTTGTGTCACCTTTTGAATTCCCTTTGTGAACTGGTGATACATTTGCACATCTCCTGTCCGTGGAGACCTTCCATAAGTCCAAGAAAGCTCTCATAATTATGGCTAAGGGTTTGCATACTTTCTTTGCAGCCTCCTTTAATATAACTGGATAGATCCCATCCACCCCAGGTGCCTTCCTTATGTTTAACTTCAACAATTTCTCCTCCATTTTGCTTTCGGTTATTACAAACTCACTTAACTCCCTGTTAGATTTTGATAAACTTCTGGCATTCTCCTCCTTGAATAACTCCTCATGTGTGACTGTAGATGAAAAATACTCATTCAGTTGATCAGCTACCTGAGCATGATTATCAATAATCAACTCATCTATGTTAAGTGGACCATTCTGATTCATCTCCTTCCTTCTAGAGTTCACATAAGTAAAGAACGTTTGCTGTTTTTCTTTTCATCCCTTGCCAAAGATTTCTCACAATCTGCCTTCGCCTGCCAACCCTCCTTTGTGACTTGATTACAGACTAGTTTATAGTCTGTAATCAACTAGTTTATACCTGCCATAGGCTTCTGTGTCATCTGATACTTTATATGCATCCCATACATTTTTCTTCTCTGCCATGATCATCATTAATTCATCTGACATCCATTTAGGCCTAAACCTTGAACAGTATTTTTTAGTTTGAATTCAAAACCTAGTACCCTCCAAGATTAAGTCCTGAAGGCTTCCCATTTAGAATTGACTGTTGGTAACATCATTAGTTGATCCCAATGTACAGAATTTAAAAACTGTGTGAGACCCCTGTAGTCCCCTTTATGAAAGCAAAGCCTTTACCCTTGATGGTAGTTACATCTTTAATAGATCCCACATCAGTATATTGTGATCACTGTCAACTAGTGGATCCTTTATCTGCAAATTCTTAATGTATGAATAATCACTGCTGATTATCAGATCAAAAGTATTCCTCCCTCTGGTTGCCTCTCAAACATTTTGCTGTAGAAAACAGTCATCCAATAAATCCACAAAAGTCTTGCTCATGTGCAAGTGACCAACCTACAAGTTCCAGTCAGTATCTGGAAAGTTAAAATCCCCCATTATTAAGACATTCTGGTTTACTGGCCTACTCTATTTCTCTACACAATTGCTCATTATACTCATCAGATTCATTAGGTCTATAACACACACCTACTCTCATTTTCTCTTTCCCAGTGCTCATGTGGCATCAAACTGGCTCATCACTGCATTGTCCACCAACGTCATTTGGATGTGTTTCTTAACTAACAGCCTAACTCACCCCTCCTCCCTACCTATCCTGCCTTTCTGTACACATTGTACTTCCCAAATTCAAATTCTGCATTCCTTATATCTGAGTGGAACCATGTCTCTGATATTCCAACAATATCAGCCTTTGATGTCTTGACTAGCACTTTAAACTCATTACATTTATTAACTATACTACTAGCATTTGTGTACATGCAAGTATATATGCACCTGTTTCTACTTGTAGTTACCCTAACAGAGCCCATGTATTTAGTTGTTCCACTATGACTCCCAGCAGCCCTGAAAATCTCCAGCACCTTGCTTTCTAGGCTGCTGCTCATTCTAATAAAAGCAGTGCAAGAATCACTTTTACCTCTGCCTGTGGCCACTGTTAACCTTTTGGTCTGTGAATCCACCCCCCCCCCCAATCTAGCAGTTTTCCGACCCACCTAACACTTCCAAGAATATTTCATCAGCAAATATTCTTGCACCCTTTCTATTTAAGTGTACTCCATCCCTGTAGAAGCAGTCTCTACTGTCAAACAAGCACAAACCACGCTGAAAAAAAAATTCTGCCCAAGTCGTGCACAATCTCTCCAGGGCCGAATTGATTGACAAGGCTCTCATCATTTAAGCCCTCCTTTCGTGTCTGGGCAGAATTGCAGACACTTTCACATTCAACCCTAACTTGTGACCTTTTTCAACATTGACCTGTACTTGTTGAGTAAATTTGCAGATCTCTTAATCTTAATGTCATTAGTTCTATACAACAGTGTCACATTTTATGCCCTTAAAAGATGATATCTGCTCTACAATGTCATCAACCTTTGCCCTCCTGGTAGACATACACTGGTCCTGTTCCACATATCCTTCTTGCATAGTATATTCCCCATCTCCCTGACAATAGGGTCACCAACAATAACTAGTTCCTGTGGGACCAGTGCATTCTGCCTTGGAGATTGCTTCTGTGTTGCCTGATGCACAGGAGTGAGCTGGGCAGCTGAAGCTTGATGGGCCGTCATATTAATTTCTTTGAGGGCATTTACCATACACCTCAAGCTCTCATAGATGCCTATCAGAACACTGAGTTGGCACCTAATTTCTTGACACTCTAGACAAAATACACAAAACATCCTCATTGGCTAAACATGTCCTGTTTTAGAAAGGTCCACAAACATTTCACATTTCGCACATTTTTTGAGGCTATGATGTATTGGAGAATCGCCCGCTTCATTTGATCGTTGCTTTGTAACTCTAGTCTGGGTCATGATTTCCTTTTAAATACAATTTAATTAACAATGTAATTTAATAAGATTAATAAATATTTTTGATTAATTGATAATACTATACTAAGCTAACAGATTCCTAATACAGTGCTTCATGTTATGCTATCTAGTAAATATTTTTGATTAATTGATAATAGCATACTAAATTAACAGATTCCTAATATAGTGCTTCGTATTACGCTATCTAGATTTACGTTATGCCTTACGCTATCAGTGAGTCGTAACTTTCAAAATCAATATATACAAAATTCATAATATATACAAATCAAAACACGTAAAAGAAATGCCAAGGATGTTTCACATAAAACCATCTACTGAGTGTGTTCAGGATGCATTCATTTTTTTTTTTTTACTTAAAAGAAGCTCAACTATGGGGTTATCATTAAAGGATCTATTTTTATTTTAAATTATAACGTTGCTTAATGATCATTTTTTTGTGTGTATGTTATATAAATAAATTCAGGGAGTTTGTTTTGGCTACTTGAAATAAAGAAATAAGTAACTATCCATTTATTGATTCTGATGAAGATTTATTCATCTAGGAATTCTTCCTATGTGAGCAATCCAGAGGAGTTTACCATATACATGTGGTGATACCATATACAGTGGTGGACAAAAAAACTGCATCACTTGTGAAGTTTGCAAATAATGTGTTTTGCACTGCATTGTGGGTTGCAGAAATGTTCGAAATGCATTTGTTAGATGGGATATATATCTCTGTGAATGAAATCCAATAAAAAAGACTCCACCTGATATAACTAATTGCCATAAATATCTTCCCAAAGGGTAAAATGGAAATTAATGGAAATATGAGAAATCATGGAAAGGCAATCATGACAACCAAACATACATTTTATTGCATTACGTGTACAAACTGAAATGACATGTTAATGTAATAGTATTATGTACTGTAAATCAGCAAAATAAGTCTTCAATATTTTGTTGTTCCTCCTTGAGCTGCAATTATACTTGCAATGATATGGTTGCCCAATTTCATGGTACCATGCCCTTACGATGCTCTCCTGCAGCTGTATCTTACTTGTTGGCTTCTTCTGAGCAATTTTTGATGACATTATGTACCAGCTATTTTCAATAGGGTTCAAATCTTTACTGTTGCCAGGCCAGTCCAACACTGTAATGCCAGCATTTCTGAGGTATGACATTAAGAGAGAAACCTTAAGAGAGAAAAATGAGGGAAAACATTGGTTTAAGTATGTTTTAAGCCTTGTGAGACAAGAAGACAAACTTGTCATTAAATTTAAATAGCATAAAACTTACCAAATTTGCTGTGTGGCAAGGCACTGAGTCCTGTTGAAAAATGCAATTTTGGATGTCTGTGTGGTGATCCCTAATAACAGGTTTCATGCACTCCTCCAAGATAGCAATGTAGGTTTTTGCATCACGTTCCGTTAATAAACTTAATTCACCCTACCCCTTTGCATGTTATGAATCCCCAGACCATCTGACCGGCGAGGAACTTTACAATCGTTGTTATGCAGTCAGGATGATATGTCTCTGATTTTCGTCTTCTGACATATCGCTTCCCATCTGACCCATACAGGTTAAATTTTGATTCATCAGAAAAGATCACAGTGTCCCATTGCTCTTTTGTCCATGAAACATGCGTTTTAGCCCAAGCAAGTTGCTTCTTCTTTATTTGTTAGGTCAACAAAGGCTTCTTCTTCTTGGGCCGACAGGTGTGCAGACCACATTCCGAAAGCCATCTTTGGATAGTTTGTGCACGTGTTTGAACACTAGAGGCTATCTCAAAGTCCAGTTTTTGATCAGGAGCACTAGCATGGCAATTACGAAGGTATAGCCATTTCAAATATTGATCTCGGGAAGGTGTAGTCACTCTCTTACGGCCTGATCCAGGTCTTCTCTTCACATCACCGGTTTCATGCTTTAATTTCAGCACCCAGGATACTGTTAACTGGAGGCAGCGTATTTTATCAGTGATAGCACACGTAGAAAGTCCTTCCTGAGATAGAGCAACAGCTACACTTTTTCTTTTTCTTAGTGTCAACTGAACATATGGAGCCATGTTTACACCTCAGCAAAACAGGATACTAATGAGCATGTATACCCTTCCAATGCTGTATTTATAGAAATGGCTGATGCAATACCTTGCAATTGCTATCTGATACAATAGAAGTATTATCTGATGCAATACCTTTGCTTTGTGACAAACAAAATGACTGTAATCAAATAATATCTTATACGTTTCACTACAAATGTTACTTTTTTTTAAGGTGATGCAGTTTTTTTATCTGCCATTGTATTTCGATGTATAAATTGACCTTTGAAGCACTAAAAAATCATCTAAAAATCCTAAGCTTGAATTAAATGGCCATGCTTATTGTTAGAAGGACGTGAATTAATACCAGTATATTTTCAATGTATTACATATATATTTTTACACAAATATATATTGTGCTCACTTTTTTTAAACATAGGAATGGTTCATTTCTTCATCTTTTCTGATGAAAAAGATAAAGAAATGATAATGACATGACAGGCTCAAAAGTTTATTTTTTTGGTTGTGATAAAGTAAACTTTTGAAATTGTCCTTTTCTTATAGCAAAGCACTTCCACATTGAGGCATTGCTTCGGGGAAATCAATTTAGAGTACATTACATTAACAAGCAACAGGAATGGTTCAGTTACGTAATCAAAGCCTCACAAATGCACATTATCATCTATGCATGTAGTTTTGGTTTCTGCTTGTAGAGTTAGCTTTCTTAGCCTTCACATACTCACATTACACATAAAAATCCAGTACTCAATTATGTATATGTGAGTACTGCTTTTTATGCTTACCTTTTCTTTTTGGTTTAATGTGTGTATAATAAAATGTGACAATGTAAAGAAACAGATTAAAAATAATATAATTGGAATAGGATCAGGGTATGTAGGCCAGGGGCAAAAGTTGAGGACGTCATAAAGCAGATGACATTAAGAGGAAGAGATCTGCGAACTTAACAAGTACAGATCAATGTTAAAAAAAAAAAAAAGGTCACGAGTTAGGGTTAAAATTGTAAGTGTCTGCAATTCTACCCAGACACGATAGGAGGGCCTTGTCAAACAATTTGACCCTGAAGGCATTGTGCAAGGCTCATGGGGTAGAATTTTTCTCAGTGTGGTCTGTGCTTGTTAACAGGAGAGACTGCTTCTAGAGGGATGAGATACGCTTAAATAGAAAGGGTGCAAGAATAGATACTGACACTATAGAGACAGTGTTGGATGGGTTAGAAAACTGCTAACTTGGGGGAGATTCACAGACTAACTGATCAAGAGTAGCCGCAGGCAGAGGCAAAAGTGATTCTTGCACTGCTTCTATTGTAATGAGCAGCAGCCTAGAGAGCAAGTTGCTGGGGATTTTAAGAATCTCTGGGAGTCATTGTGGAACAAGTAAATACATGGGCTGTGTTAGGGTAACCAAGAGTAAGAACAGGTGCATGTATACTTGCAGGTACACCAGTGGTAGGAGTATAGCAAATAAAATTGATGAAATGATTAAGGCAGCAAAGGTGGATATTTTTGGGTTAATAGAAACATGGTGTCACACAGATATAAGGAATGCAGAATTGGAATTTGTGAAGTACACTGTGTACAGAAAGGATAGAAAGGTAGGAGGAGTTATGCTGTTAGTTAAGAAACACATAAAATCTAAGGCAGTGCATCCAGTTGACATTGGTGGACAGTGCAACGTTGAATCAGTGGTGTGACCTAAGCACTGGGAAAGCAAAAATGAGGGTAGCAGTGTGTTACAGGACAAATGACTCTGATGAGTACAATGAACAACTATACAGAGAAATAGAGTGGGCAAGTAAATCTGAATGTCTTATAATGTCGGATTTTAACTTCCCAGATATTTACTGGAACTTGTGGGTGAGTTACTCGCACACTAGGAAGACTTTTGTGGATTTATTGGATGATTTTTTTCTACACCAGCATGTTCCAGAGTCATCCAGAGGGAATAATACTCTTGATCAGATTATCAGCAGCGATTATTCATGCATTAAGAATCTGCAAATAAAGGAACCACTTGGTGGTAGTGATCACCGTGTGCTGATGTGGTATTTAATTAACAATGTAACTGCCATCAGGGGTAATGGTTTTTGTTTTTGTAAAGGTGACTAAAGTGATCTCAGACAGTTTTTAAATTCTATATATTGGGATCAACTGATGATGTTACCAACAGCAAATTCTAAATGGGAAGCATTCAAGGAATTAATGTTAGAAACGACTAGGCTTTTCATACCAACTAAGAAATACTATTCAAGATTTAGGTCTAAATGGATGAACTAATGAGACTTGTGGCAGAGGAGAATTTAACATGGGGTGCATATGAATTATTAGGTATCACAGAAGCCCATGGTAGATATAAACTAGTCTGTAATCAAGACACAAAGAAGGTTAGGCAGGTGAAGGCAGGTTATGAGAAATCCTTGGCAAAGAAAGCAAAGAAAAACAGCAAAGACTTCTTTACATAAGTAAAATCTATAAGGAAGGGAATGGATGAGATTGGTTCACTTGGACAATATCGATGGTTCGACTGGTGAAGATCCTGCTCAAGTAGTGGACAGGTTGAATGAGTGTTTTGCGTATACATTCACTCATGAGGAAAATAATGGATCTACTGGTGAAAGAAGCATTGCAGGATTATCCAGACAAGCCTTCAGTTATAGTTCAGACCTGATCTGGTTTTGTGAAGGGGAAATCTTGTCTGACCAATTTGATTGGATATTGCAATGTGATCACTAAGGGACTGGATACAAACAATGATTTTGATATCATATAATTGGATTTCGGGAAAGCTTTTGATACTGTTGCACATGGAAGACTACTGTAAAAATTGGAGCAGAATGCCCAAAATACCATTCTGCTCCAATTTTTATTGGAGCAGAATGGTATTTTGGGCATTCTGCTCCAATGGATAAAAGGATAGTTGAATGGGAGAAGACAGAGAGTGGTAATCAAGAAACTACTCTTCGTGGACTAATGTTATTAGTGGAGTCCCCCAGGGTTTTGTGTTGGGCCCATTGTTGTTTTATACAGGGTGATTCACTACCAGTGTGACAAACTTGCAGGAGGTGTAGGGGGCACAAAGACAAATCGGAATCACATAGCATCGCAGTGTCCGAAATGCCTTTGTCATGCGGTAGAGGACATTGAACGGGAGGTCGTGTGAACAGCGATCTCACTGGAAGTCAGCATTTGCGAACCGTTTCTTTTGAAGAAACCAAGTAGCAAAAGTCCTCCGGAGTGGATAATACACAGGCTCCAATGATTGGACGCGTTGCAGATGGTATGAACTCATTTGGTTTGTTGACAGTATCCTCCATAAAGTGGATTGGGAAATACCCAATCGTTGGCCTATCGCTCGAGTACTCGTACTCGGATTGCCTTCTGCAAGATGTAGGACATTCTCCTCATTGTCTGCTGTCCTCGTTGTTCGCTCTCGATTCATGGTACCTCTCGTGAAACAACCAGTCTCACGTAACCTTCTGTGCACACGTGCGAAAATTGTATGATGAGGAGCATGCCTGTGTGGGAAACGTTCCTGGTACAAGCGCAGAGTGGCACGCCTGTTACAGTCCGCAGCTCCATACGCAAGGTGCATGCCGTCCAGTTCAACGTTTGAATACTCGTCCATCCTACTGCCTCGGGAACCGGTTCACAAATGCTGACTTCCAGTGGGATCGCTGGTCAGGCAACCTCCCGTTCAATGTCCTCTACCGCATGATGAAGGTATTTCGGACCCTGCAATGCTATGTGATTCTGATTCGTCTTTGTGCTCCCTACACCTCCTGCAAGTTTGTCGCACTGGTAGTGAATCACCCTGTATATTTATCAATGATATTGGTGATGGCATATCAGGCTTTTTGTCAAAGTTTGCAGATGATACATAGGTTGGTAGGGTTCTTAATGACAGTACGCTGCTGCAACAGGATCTAGAAAAGTTGGGCAGATGGGCTGAGAGGTAACAACTGAAGCTTAACTTTGACAAATGCAAAATACTGCATATGGGCAGCAGTAACCAAAGAGAAACACCAGTTATGTGGTCCCACACTCAGGTAGTGGAGAATTAAAAAGACCTGGTGGTAATTGTGCAGTCAGATATGAACTTTTCTGAGCAGTGCAGACAAGCTGCCAGAGCAACTCATGTGGTCTTGTCAGTGGTATACCAGAATTTTGCTAGCAGGATAAGGAGGTGATTATTTCCTTGTATAAGACAGTGGTCAGGCCACACCTTGAGTATTGCATACAGGTCTGGTGGCCTCATTTTCAGGATGATGTAGAGCTTCTGAACCCAGTACTGAGAAGGGCAACGAGATATAGTGAGGGGAACAAAGGGTTGCTCTTACCAAGAAAGACTTTACTTTTAAGTTCTGAAAATTGGCTTGTGGTGACCTGAATGAGATGTATAGGGTCTTGAATGGATTAAGCAGGCTCAATGCTAATGGGATTCTTACTCTAACTCAGGTTAAAGCACCTTAAGGGCATAAAATAAAATTGAGTAAAGACAGTTGTAGAATAGATGTATGGAAATTTGCCTTTAGTCAGCGGGTGTTTGATTGCTGGACTGAAATTCCATTGGTTGTTGTGGAAGTTGATAATTTAAATTATTTCAAGTTGTAAGAACTGGACAAACTTTTGGAGCAAATGGATGGCCGAAATGGGAAGTTTTTTTTCCCCCCTTTGGCTGTTGCTGTATGAACTTGCATTTTTGCATCATATGCCTTTATTAATGCTAATTAAAAAATCGGATAGTGATAATTAATTTATATTTTACTGTTATACACTGCTTTATAGATGAGAAAGATATATCTTTATTGAATGTACCATGGCCCATAATTAACAAATGGAAATGTTCATTATGTCCATCATGCTAGGAAGCTAGGGAAATAAATGTTCTTGTTTATACTCCAAATTGTTTGTATTTCCCTCATCTAGTGTTTGTTCAAACACAAGGTCAGAGAAATTTGCAATCAATTATGAGGATAATAAACACAATCATTAACCGTATTTAGCAGTCTTGTGGGCTTCAACAATAGTCCACTCAAGTACATACGCATTACTGCACCCTAGTGCTTGTGTTTGATGAGTTAGCTATCTTGGGCCAACTTATATGGTGAGTATATGATTTAGCACCATCATCTGTGCCACCATCACCACCATCAACTTATATGCTGGAATATATGCTAGATAGATCATAGCAATATAGACAAATATACAGTGCAGTCAGTACAGTAATGCAGATAGAAGAAATATTTATTTAAAATTTAGTGTTTTAGTGGTGCATCAGTTTCAACAGCCACAGCGCAGCAGTATGAGTTATTGGGAGCTAATTTTTTTAATTATTTCCAAATTATTTAATATTTTTTGGTGCAAATTTCTTTTCACATGTTATGTTTTTATAATTATTTTATATTGTGCTGAAAGAACTCTCAGGGTGTTTAATTTTTTCAAGAAATTGATTCTTAACTGTTTGACATGTTCTAAGAATATTAATTTTTTTTATTGAATAATACCAAGGAATCATATACTTGAATGTACATGCATTACTGCACTCTAGTGCTTGATGAGTTGGCTATCTTGGGCCTTCAGATGGATGTTAGAAAAAGGGATCAACTTATATGGTGAGTACATGATTAAACACCATCATCTGTAGGCACGTTTTTGTTTGTTTATTTATTCTGTTATTTTTTATTATCCAATTATGTGATGCTGTTCTTGTGTTATTCTGCCTACTTGTCTACCTGAACATGGTGATTGATAATCATTTCTTCCATATGTAAATTACAGAATTTTACTGTCTGTCCTGTTTGTTCACCCACCTCATGTGTAGCATACTGCTGGATTATGGTTAAGATTCCTTTTGTCAAAAATGGTTTATCTTCCACATGCATTATGACCATGTTTCACAGAAAATTTTTGAAACCCACTGCACTTGTCAGTAACAGCAAAATGATGTGTCAAATGTTTACCATTAGCATGAGAGGAAGATTTCAACTTCTGTTCATCTATGCAGCTGTTTAAAAAATTTCCAAACTGGTAGGTGACTATTAATTTTAGTTGGGGCTGCTTAATGTACAAGAAGTCAACTGCGCTTTCCTGTGACTGATATTGCATTGTCATGGTGACGGATTTTTACCAACGATCCAAGAGGATACGCAGCTATTAAAAAACTAATAATAATAATAAAATAAACAAAATTAAAGAGAGAGTGAAAAGCAAACAAACAAAAAATAACAGAACAGAATTATTAGATAATACATTTTTATTCCTTGAAAATTGTAGTTTAAATTATTTTCCGTTGATAACCAGAAAATGTGAGAGAAAAATTTTATGATAAATAATATCTCTAGTGAATACAGTGCAACTTTGATATACTGTGCCTTGTTATACCACAGTTTCAGATATAATGCCAGTGTTATCATGTCCCCGAAGAGGAATATAAAAAGAAATGCTGGTAAACATAAATTGCACAATAGATACTAACAAAAGCAAATTTTATATTTCACAGAGGGAGAACCAGTTAGTGCATTGGTTTCCAAATGTGAGTTTATTGAGCTATACTGGGCCATTGAACTGCTTGTGCAGTATATTCTCTCAAATGGACAATTAAATTTTTATAAATAACAAGACTTATCCCTAGTAATTACTACAGATGTTCAGTTTTTCACCTGAATTGTCTCAATTAGAGATCAATATACAAAAAATGCCGTGCATCATGGTAATTGCACTTGGGAAACTCACAAAAGTAAACGTTTTTCTGAGGACAAAATGAAAAGTTATGATATGCCAGTTGCGATATATTCATTTATAATTTTTGTGAACAACAACCTCAAATGGACAATTAAATTTTTATAAATAACAAGACTTATCCCTAGTAATTACTGCAGATGTTCAGTTTTTCTAATTGATTAATCTCAATCTCTAATTGAGACAATATAATTGTCTCAATTAGAGATCAATATACAAAAAATACAGTGCATCATGGTAATTGCACCTGGGAAACTCACAAAAGTAAACGTTTTTCTGAGGACAAAATGAAAAGTTATGATATGCCAGTTGCGATATATTCATTTATAATTTTTGTGAACAACAACCTGTGACATCCTTTTCAACACTATGCAATCACATGTAGAATGGCAAAAGCTGCTAAAGGCATAATGTAAAGTCTTTCCTGGAATACATTAATTGCATAATGAAAGATTACTTGTTAGACAAAAACAAAGCTTTTTTTTCTGTAATGTAATGGGAATGTGTACTTCTTTCTTTTTAAGTTAAAAGTTTATATTTCAATTATTGGTCTGCTTTCAGAAGTTACCACTGTCCAACTCTGTTTAACCTTAATATACCATACAATTTGTTTATTGAAAGAAGCTTATACAGTTATGTTCTTGTTTATACTCCGGCACGATTTGCAGGTCTGTGGAGTTTACAATAAATTGAATTATCAATACAAACATTAATCGTATTGCACTCTTTCTAATGACCACTCAGCTACATCAGGCCTATGTCTTTATGAAAAGAACTGCAATATTAAATGTTGATACATTTTATTCTCTAATTAAATTGTTACTTGGCAGTGTCAAATGGGATCAAAAAAGAAAAGAAGTTTTGTTGCATTCACTATTTAAACGAAAATAACTCACTGTAGCTAAGTAACTTTTTCTTACCAAGCATCTCGTGGGATCCATGATGTTCAGACCAAAAACTCTCCACTCTCCTATGATTAAAGCTGGCTCCTTTCAAAATTGGCCATGTGGTAGGCAACGACATACCACCACATTATCTGATGCTGCAGAGACAACAAAAACTACTATTAATGAGATCCCAGATGTCATTGTGTGCCCTGCAAAATTAAATTTTAGAAAGAAGAGGGTAAATAATGGCCACATGGAATGTAAATTTTAAAAGAAGGCAAGGTGGAAATGATCATTAATGAAATGGACGGGTACAAAATTGACATTTTAGGAGCAACCGAAGTCATGTGGATGGGACAAGGTCATTTCAACATTAGAAATGGATCTTTGGTTGTTTTTTCTGAAAATGACCAAGTAAAAGAACATAGTGTCTCTGTCATTTTAAATAAGAAATGTTTAAGGTCTCTTCTTGGATACAATCCTATTAATAGTAGAATGATGACAGACTTCAGAACCAGCCAGTAAATCTCAGTTTTAGTTGCATATACACCAATGTCAACAGCCACAGATGAAGATATGGATGTTTATTATGAAAATCTCTAAGCAACTCTTGACCTGATCCAAAAAAGAGGATGTTTTGATACTCATGAGTGATTTCAATACAAAAGTCTAGACAATTTCTTCTAGTCCAAAATGTGGACGGTTTGGTCTTGGCACTAGAAATGAATGGGGAGAAAGATTAAGTGAATTTTGTCATCTGAACCGCATTGTCATATATAATTCCTGTTTTCAGCAACACCCGAGAAGATCCTACACATAGAAATCTCTTGGTCACAAAACATGGAATCAAATTGATTACATCCTTATTCAGCAAAGATGACGGGCCAGTGTTATCACAGCAAAAACACTTCCTGGTGCAAATTGTAGCAGTGATCATCAGCTACTTCATATCAATCTCAAGCTGAAGCTGAAAAAGATCATGAATATGGTTTTCCCTAGACGACTGGATGTAGAAAATATTCCCACAGATTATATAATTGAAACAAGCAATCATTTTCAAGCTCTACTAGAACCGGATCAAGAAATGCTGCCTGAGGAAATGTGGGAAAATACAAAAAGCATTATTAAGGATTCAGAAAATAGATACATTAGAGAAAGGAAAAAGATTAGGAAACCATGGATTACAGAAGCCACTTTTAAACTTATTGAACAGAGAAGAATTGCAAAAACCCAGGGTGTACAAGGAAACAAAGAGTATCAAAAACTGAACAAAGTCATCAAGCAATGTTTCAGCTGAGACAAATGGGCTATATCAATCGAAAGTTAAAAAAATTGAATACCACAACAAATGAAACAACACTAAGACAATGTATGCTGTTATTAAGCCTTTAAGACAAAAGTTCTGTCTGAAATTATGTAATTAAGGACTTCAAGGGTGAAATTTTAACAGAGGAGAATACGATTAAAGGAAGGTGGAAAGAATACTGTGAGCAGCTCTCATAGCACCTGTTGACACTAAGACTGCCACCCCATTTTCAAGACTGTGATCATGAACCAGTTCCACTGAAGGAAAAACTGATGTGTGGCAAGTCACCTGGAATTGATGAAATCCCAGTAGAATTGATTAAAGCTGCAGGTGTAAAGGGTGCTGAATTTTTTCTTAAAATTATTGTAAAGATTTGGGAAATGGGACAGTGGCCATCAGATTAGAAGAAATCAATTTTCATTCCCTTACCAAAAAAAAAATCTAAAAGTTTGTTCAAATTATACGACTATTAGTGTAATTTCTCATGCTAGCAAAATTCTTCTTAAAATCATACTAAACAGAATTTTCTTGAAATTCTGTTTATTATGATTTTGAAGAAAAAGAAATGCCAGAAGAGCAAGCAGGTTTCAGAAAGTGCAGAGAAACCAGAGATCAAATCTTGTCTACATCTGATTATTGAAAAATGCAAAGACTTCAATATTCCAGTTGTTTTGTGCTTTATAGATTATGTTCAACATGAAAAACTATGGGAAATGGTGACTAATATGGTATTCCCAACCCACATAATTCAGCTGATTAAGCTACTATACCAGGAACAGGAAGGAACTATAAGAACCAATATGGGAAATACAGGCTTTTCAAAATCTGTAAAGGTGTAGGCAGGGCTGCATTTTGTTATCTCACCTTTTTCATCTTTATGCCAAAGATATCATGGATGAAACTTTGGAATATTTAGACACTGGCATAAAAATTGGACTGAAGATAAACAACCTTCGTTATGCAGATGATAGCTAATTTGCAATTCCGAGAATCATCTGAATGAAACTCTGAGGAGAATATGTGAAGGAAGTAAGAAAAAAAAGGACTGTTTCTGAATGTGAGTAAAACTAATATTATGGTGATTATCTTGGTTCCATTAAAGTGAAGGTTAATGGACAAGATATTGAAGAAGTTGATGAATTTGATTACTTAGAGTATAATGTTGATGAATTTTGATGAATTTGATTACAAGAATAAATAAAAATGGTGACTTCTCAAATGATGTAAAGAGAAGGTAAGGAATTGCTAAAACTCTGGTCACTGATCTGACAAAATTATGGAGAGATAAGATCTGCTTCTAAAGACGAAACTGAGAATCATTGATTCAATAATTTTTTTCAGTTGCCACTTTTGAATGTGAAGGATGGAATCTGAATAGAGTTGACAGAAAGAAAATTGAGGCATTGAAATGTGGTGGTGTTACAGGAGAATACTGTATATTTCTTATTTGATTGAAGAACAAATGAGTGGGCATTGAATAGAATTGGTAGGCCTAAAATTCTTCTTCATAGCATCAACAGAAAAAAATCCAATTTTTTGGACACAGCAAGGAGGAAAAACTTCATGTTGAAGAATATAATGGAAGGAAAAATTGAGGGGAAGAGGAGCAGAGGAAGACCTGCAACTAGGTGGAAGGATGGGATCAGTGACCTGGGCATCACAGAGTGCAATACCACTCATAGAGCACAAGATTGATGCAGTTAGAGGAATTTGTTGGTAGCCACAACAGCTCTTGAGGGAGCTATTGTTGTTGTTATTTGGTTTTTAGGAGCATTAGCAACTAAGGCCATATTGCTCCGGGAATATGCGGTGGTCATTTCCGCATCCTCTGTATTTGGTGGTGACGGGCTCGAACCCTGATCTAATCAAGAAGCGTGTGCTACGCACTGCTGCCCCTTCCCACCTGGCTACGGAGGCACCTTGAGGGAGCTAAGTGACTGAAAGAAGAGAAGCTAAGTAAGAATGTCATACCGGACCCTTCGTAAAAGAGTCTTATGGCTTTTGGTCAAAGATATCCCCCCCACCACACCTAATAAACATAAAGATGAATTGGGGAACAAGAGTATTCCTACTTCAGAACAGCTGCCATCAACAGCAACCATGGTGTCAAATAGCAATTAGTCGAACCCCTATGGAAAGAACTTGGAACAATTAAATCAACACATGGAAATAGGTATTTTTTTTTCGAATGGCAGAAAATGAAACTTAGGGTAAGTAACTTGTTTTACTGTGAGATCACCTGATGTGTTGGCAGTTGATGGTCTACTGTGATAAGAGGATGGTAGGCATGATATAGCAAAAGCTGACCCATGCCACGAATAAAGATAATAATAAAATTTATTATCTTTGTTTCATGAAAATAAAAATAAAATTTAATTTTGATTGTGAAAACAAGGTACAAATAAATGTATTCTTTCCATAGCAAACAATGATAGTCATCACACATTATTCGCGAATAAAATATGTGTCCATTGCTCCCACTTAGCAATCCTGCAGAGTCAGAGAAAAAGAGAAGGCATTATATGAAATATGAAAATAAACCCCTCCCTCTGTGCATGTGTGAATTTTTGAATAAAAGCATTTGTCGCAGTCAGAATCTGATTGGTGATGTAAGTAGTTACATCATCAGTGCGTTTCTTTTGGACATAAATTCTATCTAAAAGCATTTGGGCAGAATAGTCATCCCAGTTCACCTTGGTAAACTTCCAATTGAATTGTTGATCAGGATTTTGAGTTACCACTGTTTGTATTGTGCAAATAATTGGAAAGTGGCCTATCCTATCATGACATGGTCGGATAATACCGACCATGTCATGATAGGAAAGATGGATTGGAGAGCAAATTGACAAGTCAACTGCAGAAGTAGATCCTGTAGTAGGAGATCCAGAGTTTAGTAAATTAAGATCATTATTATTCATAAATTCCTCAATGAATTTGCCTCTTCTGTCCATTGTAATAGACCCCCACAAAGGATGGTGCCCACTAAAATCACCAAGAAGACAAATTGGAGCTGGGAGTTGGGTAAACAGATTGTTGAGTTCTGAATGGGGAAGAGGTAGAGATGGTGGAATATAAATGGAAACAAGGGTGACTGACATACCAACTGCAATACAAGCAGCCACAGCTTCTAGATTGGTTCGTAACTGGATCGGCTTGGATGGCACATTAGAATTAACTAAAATGGTTACTCCTCCATGTGTAGGAGACTTTGAGTTTCTATCTCATTTATACATTATATAATTTTAGAATTTTGAGGAAACTTGGGGTGACAAGAATGTCATAAACAAGCAACTTATACCAGCATACTTTCCTTATACAAGCACCTTAAACACACATTCACTCAGTCACATGCATGTATTTGCACACATTCACCTAAATCATGCAGACCTATTCAATCACTTCAAGCACACTTAGGACGAGCAAGGAGAACTTGGAACAATTACAACAAAACATGCAAATAGGTATTTTGTACCTATTTGCATGTGTTGATAACACATTCACACAAACAGGGCCTCAAAAAACTGATCAGATGTTAAAAGTCATTTTGGTATTGTCAATTCTGGGAAGGGAGGTCAATTTAAGGTTGGTACTGCCACTCATCTGTCGGTGGCCGTGGGCTTATGCTGGTAGTTGGTTAGTTTATGCTTAATAGATATCAGAGCAGCAATGGCTCTGTACTTTCTACATTTTATATATCACTTAGGGGGGGAATTACCAGGGTTTAATGCCTGTTTAAGGTGTGGCATTTTAGTTCAAAAACCACTTGGGCAAATTGTGAAAAAGTTATAACTTTCTTCTATTATCAGTGGGTGTTCATTGTAACAGGGCTAGTCTTAGTAATCAGGATATTCCTCTGGCTGTTGTAATTTGGACAAGAGTATAGCAAGAGGACTTAGTCCTCAGCAGCACCACAGGGACAGGTTGGTGTCTTCAGTCAGGCCAAAGTGAAATTATTTAGCCTTGAATGAGCTATGCCCTGTCAGTAAAAAGGTAGTGAATAAACCAAGGTCAAACTTTGGCAAAGGTTTAAGCCAGACCACAAGGACCTGAGGCAGGAATTTTCTGGTTATCTCCCCTTATAATGATTATACTGAATTTGTTTGCCACTGCTGAAGTAGGAGTGTGGTGATTCTCTTTTTTTCTTACTTGATGCTGTTGTTAGCAAGATTCCTGGTGATTCCCTTTAGTCAGTAGGGATGGCTCTTCTCAGGCAGTAGTGTAGCCCATGGCTTATAAATCTTGAGGTCAAGTGGAAGGGTGTTAGCCAGGTGCCTGCAAAGCTGGAGTGCTGACTGTGCAACAGACTCTGGTTATGGTTAACAGGGTAATTCTCTGTATAGATTCTAGTTTTCCTTTGTTTCTAACTATGGCTGCCCTGGAGAACCAGACAGCAGCTCCATAGGAGATAACTCACAGGAAAATTGCTTTGTAGATTAGGGCTAGAGTTTTCATTTTTAGGTCCCAGTCAGAGTGGCTGATGCTGGCAATCATGGCTACATAGTTTTTGAATTTTTTGGAAAGATATTCAAGGTATAGGTAAAAGGAGAGCTTGTTGTCAAAAATGACACCAAGGTATTTCAGCTCAGTAATTAATTTAATTAGGATGGTATCTAATCTGACGGTCGAACCCCTGATGATCTAATCTGATGGTCCAACCATCCAATTAGATTAGAATCCAACCTCCTAAATGGGACACCATTTTGGGAGGTTAGATTCTGAGGTTAGGAGGTTGGATTTGGTCTTTTCTGCTGATATTTTTAGATTGTGGATCTGTTCCTGCTGTTGCATTTCAGAAAGTTCAAGGTTGGCCTTGACCCCAAGCACCACTCTGCTGTTACCCCCTGACCAAATGACAAGGTCATCTGTGAAAGAAAGTTTATCTGCATGACCAAGATCTAGGTTTAAGAATTCTTCCAGCTGTTGTTGTTGTTGTTACACCAGGGTTTGTTTTTTAGGAGCATTAGCAACTAAAGCCATATTGCTCCGGGAATATGCGGTAGTCATTCCCTGACCTTTCCGCATCCTCCGTATTTGGTGGTGGCGGGCTCGAACCCCGGTGTAATCAAGAAGCGTGTGCTACGGAGGTGCCTGAATTCTTCCAGCACTGAATGCTATTGGGCACCATTTAGTCACTGGGTACAAAAACTGCTGGAATCTAGTATGCATGGTAACCTGCATGTAATTATTCCAGATAATTTGAAATACATTTGTATAAGTTTATGTTTGTGTAACACAGTCTCCATAGGATGCTGGGTCACCATGATATCAAAAGCACCTGCAGAGTCAACCAAGATAGCATTAGCATTAGCATTAGTAGAGGCATTTGATGCAAGAAAGCAAGCTTATGCAGCATCAGCCAAAAAAAAAAAAAAAAAAAAAAAAAGTAACATAAATAAATAAAAATAACCACTTCCACTTCACCCCTCTGTTCGTTCGAAATACCTGTCCAGCTGAGCCTTAAACTTATTTAGGCTATCAACTTCCACGACAAGGGATGGAAGTCTGTTCCACCCACCAACCACCCGCTGGCTAAAGGCAAATTTCCGCACATCTATCCTACATCTGTCTTTCCTCAATTTGAATTTATGCCCTCTCAGGTGATTTTTCTGAGCTAGAGGAAGAATCCCATCAGCATTGAGCATGCTCAAACCATTCAAGGCTTTGTACACCTCTATCAGATCACCCCGCTGGTGCCTAGTTTCCAGACACTGTAATTTGCAAAACTTAAGCCTTTCTTCGTAAGAGAACCCCTTTGTCCCATTCACCAATCTAGTTGCCCTTCTCTGTACTCGTTCCAGCAGCTCTACATCCTTCCTGAAATGAGGCCTCCAGGCCTGTATACAGTACTCTAGGTGTGGCCTGACCATTGCCTTATACAAGGGAATAATCACCTCCTTATCCAGCCCATCTGCTCAACCTTTCCAGATCCTGTTGCAGTAGCATAGTGTCCTTGACAACCCTACCAACCTTTGTATTCTGCAAACTTGGACATTAAGCTTGATATACCATCATCAATATCATTTATAAATACAGAAAACAATAATAGACCCAACATTGAGCCCTGAGGGACTCCACTAATAACATTAGTCCACGATGAGCAGTGTCCATTGATTACCACTCTCTGTCTTCTCCCCCTCAACCACCCCTTTATCCATAGCAGCAATTTGCCTCCAATGTCACACTGCTCCAGTTTGTGTAGCAGTCTTCCATGTACAACAGTATCAAAAGCCTTTCTAAGATCCAAGTATATAATATCAAAGCTATTCCCTGCATCCAGTTCTTTTGTGACTGCATCATAGTATCCAATCAAATTGGTCAGGCAAGACTTCCCCTTAACAAAACCATGCTGTGTCCGAGCTATAACTGAAGTCTTGTCTAAATGATCCTGCAGTGCTTCTTTAACCAGTGCCTCCATTAATTTTCCTGGAACAGAAGTTAAGCTCACAGGTCTATAATTACTTGTGTCAGCCTTTGATCCTCCTTTGTGAATTGGGGTCACATTTGCACATTTCCAGTCTATGGGTACCTCCCCTGAGTCCAAGGAAGCTCTCATAATTATAGCTAAGGGTTTGCTTACTTCCTTTGCTGCCTCCTTTAATATAATTGGATAGATCCCATCCACCCCGGGTGTCTTTCTTGTGTTTATCTTCAACAGTTTCTTCTCCACTTTACTCCCAGTTATTTCAAGATTCTGTAGCTTACTGCTAGAGTTGAATACACCTCTGGCATTCCCCTCGCTGAATAACTCCTCATGTGTGAATGTCGATGCAAAATATTCATTTAGTTTGTTAGCTACCTGAGCAGGATCATCAACAGTTGACCCATCAATATCAAGTGGAACAATCTGATTCATCCCCTTCCTTCTAGAGTTTACATAAGTAAAGAACTCTTTGCTGTTTTTCTTTGCATCCCTTGCCAAGGATTTCTCGTAATCTGCCTTTGCATGCCTAACCTCCTTTGTAACTTGGTTGCATATCAACTTGTATCTATCATAGGCTTCTGTGTCATGTGTTAATTTGTAAGTATTAGCATTAGCATTAGCATTTTGATTTGAGATAGCCAACACATATTTTTTTCTGAGTGTCTTTAGCAACAGTTGTGATAGAGCACTTTGCGTCCTCTGTGGAGTGAGCATGTTTAAAACCATAGTTTATTAAACAGCAGGCTTGCCTCCCAATATGTCTGGTCAGGCAATATAATATCAGCCTTTCCGGAAGTTTGCCCAAAACGGAAAGCAGGGCAATGAGTCTGTATGATTTGGGGTCACTAGGTGGTTTTTCTGGATTTTTTAATATTGATCTTAAATTGACCTGTTTCCAGGGTGTGTGTGGGAAATTTGGCTTTGCCTAAGCAGTTATTAAACAGATACAGGACATTAGCATTAGTAGAGGTATATGATGCAAGAAAGCCAAAAAAAAAGAAAAAAGAAAAGCATCAGCCAAAAAAAATAACATAAAGAAACCTTCCCATTTCACCCATTCTTTCATTCCAAATGTTTGTCTAGTTCTACCTTGAATTTATTTCAGCTGTGAACTTCTACAGTGACAGATGGAAGTTTGTTCCAGCAATCAACCATCAGCTGGCTAAAGGCAAATTTCAACATATCTATTCTACAACTGTCTTTTCTCAATTTGAATTTATGTCCCTCAGGCAATTAATCTGGGCAAGAGGAAGAATCCCATCGGCATTGAGCTTGCTCAAACCAGTCAAGGCCTTATACACCTCAATCAGATCACCTCGCAGGTGCCTAGTCTCTAGACACTGCAATTTGCAAAACTTAAGCCTTTCTTCGTAATAGCAATTCACCAATCTCATTGCCCTTCTCTGTACTTGTTCCAGCAGCTCTACATTCTTCCTAAAATGAGGCCTCCAGACCTGTATACACTACTCAAGGTGTGGCCCGACCATTGCCGTACAAGGGGATAATCATCTCCTTATCCCTGCTAGAGAAATTCCTGTACAGCCACTCCCCGGCTTACGTAATACTCGACTTATGGAAATTCGACTCTACATAAGTTTTTGCCGACCAGTGCAAACTTAAAATAAGAGTGGAAACGTATTTTGCATCCCGTAGGATTAAATGGAGGTTTGTGAAAATATCGTAATGTGAACCCAATAACACATTGTTTTTTTTTTTGGTAATTCGTTCCAAGACCTTGGAAATTGAAATTTTTGCTATATAACTAAGCTATTTATCTCTCCAAAAGGTCATCTTTATAATGGAAATTGCACTATGCTTTCATCGTTATCATATGTTCCGTTATAAGAATCAAATTTGAACACCTTTGTGATATTTTTATAAAACTCATTTCTGGAGGTCACCAACCATAAAACAATAAAAACAGTTTTGCACTTTCCAGGATTTTTGGGCTTTTCTGTTAGCGCAATCAATTATGAATGGGTAGTAAACTCAGTCTTATTGCATTTGCGATAATACCGATAACTGGAATTTTGTGGATTTTTACTTTATGGTATTATGGTGAAATGAGTTCCCCTTCACTGAAATTTTCAATCATATAAAACACACAAATTAATTTTCAGAATCTTCTCTTCATTCCTATTTACTTATTACAATGGTGAAGGGAAAGGGACCAATGGAAAGTGCAAGTGCTGGCAGTGCTAGGAAACGAAAAAAAAAAAAAACTGCCCCCAGGGGCTCACATCTGGTGAGTATGGGCTTGGCACACCCAGGGTCCTGAGCTGGATATCATCATTCATCATTCTTCTTTTTCTTGGTGATTCCCTTCTACTCTCTCTCTCTCTCTCTCTCTCTCTCTCTCTCTCGAGGTAATTCAGAAATTTTTTTTTTTTTATGGCTGGTGCAGCATAACCCTCAGGCTTCCTTGCACCATATATGGCTAATGATAATAATAATAATAATAATAATAAATGAAGATGATTAATTAAGAATTACAAAGCTGGACAAAGTTTGTCATTTATTGCACGGAATTAGGTCTCGCTTCTTCAACAGTGAATACTATTTTAAGGGACAATGCGCATATATAAAAGAACATGTTAAAGGATCAACTCATTTAAGATCAGCAGTGATCACAAAACAGCATTCAGGTGCTATATCAAAGATTGAAAAGCTATTAATAAATAGAATTAATAGATTAAAAGCTAATAATAGATGGAAAATCAGATTCAGAAGCAAGTGCCCCTGATTCCAATGGCCATTCAAGAAAAAGCAAGAAGTATTTATGAAGATATTAAGGATAAATACGGTGAACTCCAAGCCAAGTTCGTGGCAAGAAATGGGTACGTTAATAGGTTCAAGCATCGCGCTGATTGCCAAAACATTGAAATATGTGGTAAAGTCACCAGTGCCAATTCTTCAGCTGCAGAGAAATTTTGTGATGTGTTGGGAAAAAGACCCCTTCTAAATCTTCACAGCCCTCAACTTCCACAGTGGCATGCTTATCAGCTGGAGAGTTAATTCTGGCGACGATGCTAAGTTATGCCTGTCTCCTCTTTCTTTTTGTAGTTTTATAATTTTGAAATTTTTGTAATTTTTCCTGCTCATGAGATAAAAAAATTGAATAAATAATTCTATTTACCTGTTCGTCGAACATTTATTTTTTGCTTCAATCAAATTTGCAAGTGCTGCATAAGCATTTAGAGAAATTCTGACTTATGTAGAGCTCCGCATAGCGCAACGCTTATGTAAGTCGGGGAGTGGCTGTATATTATTGACAAGACTGCTCAAAAAACTTCATTGCTCAAACTAGCACACGCTTCTTGATTAGACTGGGGGTTCGAGCTCGTGACCACCAAATACAGAGGATGCGGAAAGGTCAGGGAATGACCTCGCATATCCCTGGAGCAATATGGCCTTAGTTGCTAATGCTCTTAAAAACCAAATGACAACAACAACAAATCATTTGCATCACAACACGAAATGGCTGCTCCTCATTTCAAAGCTAACAAACAGCATGTTACAGTTATGGTGTGTGAAAATGCAAGTGGATAGCATGTTTTAGCATTATAGGTGATTGGGAAATCCAAGATGCTTTAAAGTGCCTTGGATTCTTGGATTTTCCAATCTCTAAGATGGTTTAAAGTGCCTATCAGTACAATATAAATTACAGAAAAATGCTTGGATGAATTCCAATGTTTTTTGGATTGGTTTAGCCAAGATTTTATTCCAAGTGTGAAGAGGCATCAATAAAATGAGCGTAAAGCTGGTAAAGTTTTGTTTATTATTGATAATGCCCTATCCCACCCTCCTCCAGAAAAAAATGAATTCAGTTGATGAGAACTTCATTGTCAGGTTTTTATTGTCAAATGTTACAGCCCTGCTGCAGCCAGTGGATCAAGGTGTTATAGAAAAACTAAAAAAGGTGTACGAAAAACAAGTCTTGCATCGTTTGCTGCTGTGAGAGGGAGATGAAGAGAGCATGCTTGAGTTTTCAAAGAAGCTCAACATTGAGCATTGTTGCTACATGTTAGAAATGCCTGGAACATTTTGTCGGAGAGAAATCTGAAAAAGGCTTGGCATAAAACCTTGGGGTGCTGCCAAAAGGACGGTCACAAGTTTAAGATTTGAATGAAGATGTAGGTGAGATTGTAACTTTATTTCAAGGGATACCCTGGTTTTCCGACTGTGGGCAAGATAATGCAGAGGCATGGTTAAATAACGATGTTGATGATCCTGGTTATCCATATTTTAACCAAAGAAGAAATTGTTGCATTAGTCCAGGATGAAGAATGTGCTGACTTTAACCAAAGTTATTCTGATGATGAAGAAGAAGAGGGAGCGGGCCCGCTCGTGCGGAGGCCTTCACTGGCTAGAAACTGCAAAATGGCATGGTGTGAGAAACTGCCTGAATGCAGTTCTATGGAGATATTGCTATTAAAGAGGATGAGAGACCTCGCCACGAAAAACAAACAATATAATCACCTTCCTTTTTGATGTAAAACATCTTTGGGGGCACCTACAACCAAGTAAATCTGATCGAACATGAAAAATGCATCATGGAAGTGATGTTATCCATTGCTTCCACAAGAAATGCTTCCCATGCTACCACCACTAGTCTGTGCCGAGCACTCACTAGTAGTGTGATTAGAGTGCATGACACATTTTTCTTGGCTGGTACGATATCTCAAATTCTAGTGAACTGATTTACAAAATTCAAATGCCGTTCGTTTGAATTTCATCAAACTGTGTTAGAAATACACAATAATAAAAAAAATGTGTGTGTGTACATTGTACACCCAAAAGATGTTTTTGTTTATGTGAAAACATATTTGGCTTAGCAGAATCCAAGCCAATAGCCTAATTACCCATTTGATTGTAGCCATTTGTTGAATAGTGTGATTGAAACAATACAAGTATTTGTCATATGACTGCAACATTACAAATATTTGTCAACGATTTCTTTTTTTTGTCTCGCATTTTCACTACATTCCATTGTTAGGTGCCACTATAGAAGTTTTCAGTCAATTATTTTGGAAAAGGTGTTGAGGACAAGAGTTTCCTGTGCGGACTTGCCTTTCTGCCGCTCTTGGAACAGAGAAGTTTTTCTGATTTATTTTCTGCTTTATTAGTTTAAATTGACATATTAACTTATTTCTAGAGTAGCTTTATATTCCTATTTACGGTACTTAAAGTTAAAGTAACTTAGATAGAGATTTGTAGGTATTACTTAGTATCGGAAAGGGTATCAAATCCACGTGTTTACCGTTCATAAACAGCCGCCATTGTTACGTGAAAATTAATCAGTAAAATCTATTAATCTTGTTGAACTTCATTGGCAATTAAATTGTACTTTTAACTATACATATAACCACTTTGGTTACGGAACATAAATAATTAGTAAAAATAAATAATTAATACATAACTTGATATGGAAATTATATAAAGGAATTTCGTAGATAACACTCGTTACTGAAACGCGATACAGCATATCCGGAATTCGATAGCATTAGCTTTGTATAGTATAGTGCATAATATAATATTGTCAATTAATCAGTAGATCTATTAATCTTGTTAAACTTCATTGTCAATTAAATTGTACTTTTAACTATATATATATATAACGACTTAGAGTACAAACGTAACAAATAATTAATACATACTTGATACGGAAGTTATATAAAGGGAACTCATAGATAACACTCGATACTGAAAAATAAATATAGCGTTATAACTGTGTTAAGATACAAGTTTAAGGTTTTAATTTTGTTCTGAAATTGTAATTTTATTGACATTTAAATCGAAATCATGACTCAGAGCAGAGCAGCAAAGCAAAAGGCTCAAGCTAATGGGAGTGCTGTGACTCAGGGGAGAACTGAGGGGGGCAGTTGCCCTCTGAATCACAGCCTTTTAAGATGCACTGTTTGCTTGATGTTTGCGGAGCAATCGGGTACGGGACATGATACTGCCATGGGGGATGTCTTTGTGTGTGCACGATGCAAGGAGTGCAAGGAAATTAGGCGACAACTCGGCGTTGTTATGGGCCTATATGAGACCTTGAAGGACAGGGTGGATGCCCTCGAAGGAAATAAATTGAGGGGCCCATCAAGCTCTCAGCTGCCCACATCAACGCCAGAGCTTGCACTTGGTCATCTTGCAACACAGAGGCAGCCCCAAAGGCAGAATGCGCTGGTCCCATAGGAACTAGTAGTTGTTGGTGACTCTATTGTCAGGGAAACGGGGAACATGCTTTGTAAAAAGGGTAGGTGGAACAGGACCAGGGTATGTCTGCCAGGGGCAAAGGTTGATGACGTTGTAGAGCAGATATCATCTTTTAAGGGCACAAAAGGTGATATAGTTGTACACGTTGGCACTAATGATATTAAGAGTAGGAGACCAGCGGAATTACTTAACAAGTACAGGTCACTGTTGAAAAAAAGCCGTGAAGTAGGGTTGAATTTGAAAGTGTCTGCAATTCTGCCCAGACATGATAGGAGGGAGTATATGATGAGAGCCTTGTCGATCAATTCGGCCCTGGAAAGATTGTGCAAGGCTCAAGGGGTAGAATTTTTTTCAGCCTGGAATGTACTTGTTAACAGGAGAGATTGCTTCTACAGGGATGGGATACACTTAAATAGAAAGGGTGCAAGAATATTTGCTGATGCTATCGAGGCAGTGTTAGGTGGGTCGGAAAACTGCTAGCTTGGGGGGAGACAAAGACTAATGGATTAACAGTAGCCACTGGCAGAAGTGAAAGAGATTCTTGCACTGCTTCTATTGGAATGAGCAGAAGCCTGAAAAACAAGATGCAGGATATTTCAGAGACTGCTGGAAGTCATTGCGGTACAAGTAAACACATGGGTTGTGTTAGGGTAGCTAAGAATAGAAACAGGTGCATGTATACTTGCGTGTACACCAATGCTAGGAGTTTAGTAAATAAATTTGATGAATTTGAGGTATTGCTCAAAACATCAAAGGCAGATATTGTTGGGATATCAGAGACGTGGTGTCACACAGATATAAGGAATGCAGAACTAGAATTTGGGGAGTACAATGTGTATAGAAAGGATAGACAGGACAGGAGGGGAGGAGGGGTTATGCTATTAGTTAAAAAACACATAAAATCCAAGGAAGTGAAGCCATTCAACATTGATGGACAGGGCAGTGTCGAGTCAGTTTGGTGTGACATAAGCATAGGTAAATCAAAATTGAGAGTAGGAGTGTGCTATAGGCCTAATGACTCTGATGAGTATAATAAGATACTGTACAGGGAAATAGAATGGGGCAGTAAATCAGAGAGTCTTATAATGGGGGATTTTAATTTCCCAGATATTGACTGGAATTTGTGGGTTGGTCACTCACACAATAGCAAGGCTTTTTTGGATTTATTGGATGATTGTTTTCTACACCAGCATGTTCGGGAGGCAACTAGAGGGAGTAATACTCTTGATCTGATTATCAGTAGTGATTCTTCATGCATTAGGAATCTGCATATAAAGGAACCACTGGGTGGCAGTAATCACAGTGTGCTGAAGTGGAATTTACTCAAGGAGGTAACTACCATCAGAGGTAAAGGGAAGGGTTTTTGCTTTCGTAAAGGCGACTATGATGGTCTGAGACAGTATTTAAATTCTATACAGTGGGACCAACTGATGATGTTACCAACAGCAAATTCAAAATGGGAAGCATTCAAGGAACTAATCTTGGAAGCTACCAGGCTTTACATACCAACCAAGAAATATTGTTCAAGGTTCAGGCCTAAATGGTTGTCAGATGAACTAATGAGACATATGGCAGAGAAGAAAAATGCATGGGATACATACAAATTAATGGGTGACATGCAAGCCTATGATAGATATAAGTTGGTCTGTAACCAAGTCACAAAGGAGATTAGGCAGGCAAAGGCAGATTATGAGAAATCCTTGGCAAAGGATGCAAAGAAAAACAGAAAAGAGTTCTTTACCTATTTAAACTCAAGAAGGAAAGGGATGAATCAGATTGGTCCACTGGATGTTGATGTTTTAACAGTTGAGGATCCAGCTCAGGTGGCTAACAATCTAAACGAGTATTTTGCATCTACATTCACACATGAGGAGTTATTCAGGAAGGGGAATGTCGTAGGTGAAGTAAACATTGGCAGTGAGCTAGATGATTTTCTAATAACTGAGAGGAAAGTGGAGGAAAAATTGTTGAGGATAAACATAAAAAAGGCACCCGGAGTGGATGGGATCTATCCAGTTATATTAAAGGAGGCAGCAAAGGAAGTAAGCAAACCCCTAGCCATAATTATGAGAGCTTCTTTGGACTCAGGGGAGGTACCCATGGACTGGAGATGTGCAAATGTAACCCCAATTCACAAAGGAGGATCAAAGGCTGACACAAGTAATTATAGACCTGTTAGTTTAACTTCGGTTCCAGGAAAATTAATGGAGGCACTGGTTAAAGAAGCACTGCAGGATCATCTGGACAAGAATTCAGTTATAGCTCAGACACAGCATGGTTTTGTTAAGGGCAGGTCTTGTCTGACCAATTTGATTGGATACTATGATGTAGTCACAAAAGAACTGGATGCAGGGAATAACTTTGATATTATATATTTGGATCTTAGAAAGGCTTTTGATACTGTTGCGCATGGAAGACTGCTGCACAAATTGGAGAAGTGTGGCATTGGAGGCAAATTGCTGCTATGGATAAAGGGATGGTTGAGTGGCAGAAGACAGAGAGTGGTAATCAATGGACACTGCTCAACGTGGACTAATGTTATTAGTGGAGTTCCTCAGGGTTCAGTGTTGGGTCCATTGTTGTTTTCTGTATTTATAAATGATATTGATGATGGTGTATCAGGCTTAATGTCCAAGTTTGCAGACGATACCAAGGTTGGCAGGGTTGTTAAGGACACTACTGATACTATGCTACTGCAACAGGATCTGGAAAGGTTGAGCAGATGGGCTGAGAGGTGGCAAATGAAGTTTAACATTGACAAATGTAAAGTACTACATATGGGAAACAGTAACCCCAGATCAACGTATCAACTCTGTGGTACTACGCTGACAGTGGTAGAGAATGAAAAGGACCTGGGGGTAATTGTGCAGGCAGATATGAAGTTCTCTGAGCAGTGCAGACGAGCTGCAACAGTAGCTCATGGTGTCTTGTCAATGATATACAGGAATTTTTCTAGCAGGGACAGGGATGTGATTATTCCCTTGTATAAGGCATTGGTCAGGCCACACCTTGAGTACTGTATACAGGTCTGGAGGCCTCATTTCAAGAAGGATGTAGAGCTGCTGGAACGAGTACAGAGAAGGGCAACAAGATTAGTGAATGGAACAAAGGGTTGCTCTTACGAAGAAAGGCTTAAGTTTTGCAAATTACAGAGCCTGGAGACTAGGCATCGGCGAGGTGATCTGATAGAGGTGTATAAGGCTTTGAATGGCTTGAGCATGCTCAATGCCGATGGGATTCTTCCTCTTGCTCAGAATAATCACCTGAGAGGGCATAAATTCAAATTGAGGAAGGACGGATGTCGGATAGATGTGCGGAAATTTGCCTTTAGCCAGTGGGCAGTTGGTTTGTGGAATAGACTCCCATCGCTTGTTGTTGAAGTTGATAGCCTAAACAAATTGAAGGCTCAGCTGGACAGGTATTTCGAACGAACGGAGGGGTGAAATGGGAGTAGTGGTTGTTTTTTTTTTTTTTTTTTGGCTGATGCTGAATAAGCTTGCTTTCTTGCATCATATGCCTCTACTAATGCTAATGCTAATGCTAACAATGCTGAAGTCAAGTGCAGAGCTTTCTTGAGAGTATCTAGCCAGAATGAAAGTGAAAAGACCTAAGAAAATAAAGATGAAGGTGTGCACGAGAACAAAAAAGACTTTCGAGATTGCTTAAAAGACAAACAGAAAATCAAGTGTTGGATTTAACAGTGCTTACGATATGGAGAATACATACGATATCTTAATTAAGACAATCTTAATTAAAATATCTTAAAAGACAGTCTTGCATGGTTCCAAGAAAAAGTCAAGATTACGTATTATAAAAAATAAACTTTCTCAAGATTCATTATACTCTTATTTGTAATGCAATTATTTGTGTTTGTTTATTTCTGTTTATGTAAAAAAAAAAAAGTGTGATTTATAGTTGAAACCATGCAAAACAATTAGGTAAGTTCAAAATAAATGTAATAATATACAGGTCGACCATCGCAAATCCGGCCACCGGTAATCCGGTTCCACTGCTAATTCAGACATAATTTCTGCGAACACAATTTAAAATACCCGGGGTTGGTCTTGGCGCATTATAGCCTTAGTTGCTAATGCGCCAATAAAATCCAAACCAAACTAATCAAATTTCCTGGGTCAGCGCACCGACCTGCCACTACTGATTTGATGGCGTTGGTTGCAGCATCAGCTGTTGGTGCGAACTCGTAAACACTGGCAAGCCATTCCCACTTGTTTTTCTGCATTTATTATTATTATAATCTGCTCACATTTAGCCCCAGCCATGGTTCCAATTCATAAAGGAAGTACCTCTCGTGGTGTAAAGCACAAACACCGTACATTGTCCATAACAGATAAAGTTTAACTTCTGAAAAAACTCGACAGCAGTGTGTCCCGTGAGAAGTTTAATTCTGCTTAATTGTAAATTCCAGAAATTTCTCTCAGTTTAGTAATTTTCTTTTAGCCATTCCTTTTTAGATTTTTTTTTTTTTTTTTTATAACACACTTGTACAAACTCGTGGAAAAACACAACACAATATGATGTGTTGTGTTTTTCCACAACACAATATAGCATGCTAACAAAGTTGTTTTCACAAAATCTCTAACAATACTGATAAACTTATTGTGACGTTTCAGAGTTTATTTTATCACAATTAGTTTTATTGCAGTGCTCGCCACACATGCAATAAACGAATCACAAATGACCTTCATATGTACGCCATAATAGTGTCACATGTATGTGGCTGACACGGCTTCTCAAGAAATAAAGTAACCTACTGGGCCATGTCGGCCACATATATGCGACATAAAAAAAAAGTCTCTTTTTTTTTTATATTTTAAGAAAAAAAACGACAACACTGACATGACAATATTTATTTTAGAATTACTAATCAAATTATTTACTTATTTACTAAAAAAATATTAAAAATTATTTAATATTTTTTGGCTCCTGGGGAATTTTTTTCTTAAACTGGCTTGGTAGTCAATGTCTTAAAGGTAGGAGGAGGTGGTTAGCTGTTGGGTAAACTGTATGTGCTAAAATAACCACCAGTGATCCAGCAAACTCACTAATCTGGCACCCCACAGGTCCCAAGGTTGCCGGGTTAGTGATGGCCAACCTGTATATTATATATTACATTTATTTTGAACTTACCTAATTGTTTTGCATGGTTTCAACTATAAATCACACTTTTTTTTTTTTTTTTTTACATAAACAGAAATAAACAAACACAAATAATTGCATTACAAATAAGAGTATAATGAATCTTGGGAAAGTTTATTTTTTAAAATATGTAAAATCTTGAATTTTTCTTGGAACCATGCAAGACTGTCTTTTAAGACATTTTAATTAAGATTGTCTTAATTAAGATATCGTATGTATTCTCAATATCGTAAGCACTGTTAAATCCAACGCTTGATTTTCTGTTTGTCTTTTAAGCAATCTCGAAAGTCTTTTTTGTTCTCGTGCACACCTTCATAATGGGTATATGTAATAACCAGTAAGTCATTACATATACCCATGTGTATTGTGTCTGTAAATCGTGTGTGTTTTCTAGTCGATTTGCCTGTTTCTGGGAAAAAAACCTTGTGATCTACACCTGAGACTGACTAATTCAGCCATGGAATGATAAAAGCCCATAAAAGTTCCTCGTGTCATCGATGGGATTCAAACCTGGTCCTTTTCCGCTTGGTGTGGGGAGGACGGTGACGATACCATTGTGCTACCCGCACAGTCCAAGGGTGCCTCCATAGCCAGGTGGGAAGGAGCAGCAGTGCGTAGCACACGCTTCTTGATTAGACCGGGGTTCGAGCCCATCATCACCAAATACGGAAAGGTCAAGGGAATGACCACCGCATATTCCCGAAGCAATATGGCCTTAGTTGCTAATGCTCCTAAAAACCAAATAACAAACAAACAAGCACAGACCGAAGGTGGTGCATGTGGGAATAAATGGTTTGTTCAACAAATTTTCGAATAAATACCATATCTTAATTAAGTCAAGTTTGACTGATTTACGTGTACAGCCGAGCCACAATTTCGTGATCAGTCGAAGTAAGTACTGCACAGACTGTAAGCACATTCGGGCAGAGGAAAAAAGTTGTTATTTGGTTTTTAGGAGCATTAGCAACTAAGGCCATATTGCTCCGGGGATATGCGGTGGTCATTCCCTGACCTTTCCGCATCCTCCGTATTTGGTGGTCATGGGCTTGAACCCCGGTCTAATCAAGAAGCGTATGCTACGCACTGCTGCTCCTGCCCACCTGGCTACGGAGGCGCCAGAGGGAAAAAGAAAAAAAGGTGCAAAATTTCAGTATTGGCAGTGAAGGTTTTATGAACACAACTATATCAAACTATATTTGCAAAGAAGCTGAGAAGATTTTTTTTATTTAAAGATAATGACGAAAATTAACGGGGTCTAATTCTGTTTTGCAAGAGTAATTTTGTTCTTGTTTTAATAAAATTATTTGAATTAACATTCTAGTTTTTTTTTTTTTTTTGGTAGAATTTGTATTATTTGAATGTTTCAATAAATTGATGAGAATATTAAACCACCTTGCACGGTGCTGCCAGCACCCATGTTGGCAAGTTGTTTGGTTGGTTTTGGAACATGAATGGAGTAGTGGACAGAAAGCCCTTCAGCTGATAGCCATTGTTTGTGCCTCTACAATCATGGGTTTGGCTGTGCCAAAGCAGAGACCTGCATTTGGCACCATGGCTACTAGTAACCTGCCACCTGGCATAACAGCCAGAGCAGACTGCAGGATGTTGATACTGGGAGTGATGTCTTCTCCTGGCTGGCAGGCCCTGAGTGCCAAGCGATAGTTCCCAAGCGATCTTTCTAGTGCGATTTTCTAGCGATTTTCCTAGGGCGAGTACTAGTGCTTTACGAAAATTTATTTTGTTTCTCAGAGCAAACTAAACATTGCTACTAGTGCTTTAATAATCCCTCCACCGCTCGCAACGTTACTGCTTCCCTCGCTGAGCAACGTCACTCTTCACCGCTAGCAACATTACTGCTAACCCCGCTTACAATGTTACTGCTATCGCTAGCAACGTACTGCTCTCCTCTTCTGCTGATTGCTTGGTCACTGGTTGGCACCGCTCCTGCCTCCACGTGGCGGGGTCAGTAACCTGGGAGAAGGAATTCCCTCTTCCGGGGCTAAAAGGAGCAGCGATGGATTGCAATGCATATCCATCGCTAGAGCCCACGGGCTCCAGACCTGTCAACTCTGATTCAGAGCATGACTTGAATTGTCCGAAGAGACTGCGGACAGAAAAACAAACAGACATGCTAGCATTTCTCATAATGCATTCCCTACCACACTGACAAGCTATCGCCTTTCCTAATACAGAAATGTTTAGAATCGGTTGTTGGATCTCCCAAAATGGTTAAACGTCTCCAATTCGGAGACCATCTAATTGAAGCTTCTAAGCCAAGTCACTCAGAAAAATTGTTAAAATTAAAACTTTTAGCAATATTCCTGTGTCAGTAACAGCCCATAACACTCTGAACACCTCTAAAGGAGTTATCAGCGAATGGGACTTATTAAATGTGTCTGAGGAAGAAATCATTCAAGAACTTAGCGAACAAAAAGTGACTCATGCATGGAGAATTATGACAAAAAAAGATGGCAACACCTATTACCAACCAGGTCCATTATTTTGACATTCAGTACTCCGAATCTCCCATCTTCTGTAAAAGCAGGTTACTTAAACTGCAAGATTCGACTCTACATCCCGAATCCCATTCGCTGCTTTAAGTGCCAGAAGTACGGTCATTCTCAGACGGCATGCCGAGGTGATGCTGTGTGCCCTATTTGCGGCTCCAAGGAGCATTCCCAAGGAGACTGTACAGCTTCCACTCCCACTTGCCCAAACTGTAAAGGAAACCATCCTGCATTTTCTAAAGCATGTGACCTTTGGAAAACAGGGAAAAAAATCCAGAAGTATAAAGTGGAGCATAAAGTCACATACCCTGAAGCAAGAAAGCAAATAATGCTAACCATGCCTAGCCGATCATATGCATCGGTCACCAAAAATAGCCGCAGATGGCTCCATCGAATTGAACCCAAACAGATGTCTCTATCGAACTGAATATTTCCTTTGCCACCTGGGCCAAAACTGTGCTAACTTACAATAAGAAAACTACAGTCAGTGAGACCAGCAACACCCCAATCAGCATCCCAACTGATGCTATCTCAACCTTGCCCAAAACAACGAAATCAGCTACTGTTGAAAACCAGAAGAAAGTGAAACCACGCATTAGCAACCTGGAAATGGAGGTTCAGTCAGAGGATGAAGAGACAGTACTAGAGTTACATGCTAGTGATACCATGGATACAGGACGCCCAACCTTTCCCAGAAATGAAAAATCAAAACTAAACAGACAGAAACCTTCCCAGAAAAAACAGTCAGATCAATCTTCCTCAAGTAAATCCAACAAATGAATAAATTCCTTCAATGGAACTGTAGAGGATTACACAGTAATATAGATGACTTGAATGATTTACTAATACAAACTAAAGCAATAGGTATGTTTACAGGAAACCTTTTTATCACCACAAGTTTCTCTGAAAATTAAAAATTATTCTATGTTTAGGCGAGACAGGGATTCTGACACTCCTGCTCGTGGTGGGGTGGCTATTCTTATCAGAACTAACATACCGTCAAGACATCTCCAACTACAAACCTCTTTAGAAGTTGTAGTGGTTCGGATAGCAATGGGAATATCGTTAACCCTTGCATCCATTTATATCGCACCGAATTATCCTTGCTCCCAGACTGAACTTGACAATCTTATCAAACAATTGCCACCTCCAGTCTGTTTACTCGGCGATTTCAACTGTCACCATCCATTGTGGGGATCTTCCATCATGGATAGGAGAGGCCAATTAATAGAAATATTCCTGGATAACCATAACCTGACTCTGTTAAATTCTGGCTCTCCAACTCATATCCAACTACCTACAGGTAGTACATCAGCCATAGACTTATCAATATGTTCAGCATCTCTTTTTCCAAGCATGGAATGGTTAGTGCTAAATGATCCATTCCACAGTGACCATTTTCCTATCATCAGTTCAATTCAAACACAGATGGTGTCATGTCCTAAAGGCCGTATTTCTTGGAACTTTCATAAAGCAGACTGGAAAAACTATTCAACTTGTGTTCTACTTGACAAACTATATGTACAACAAAATCATATTGATGCCCTAACTGATCACATTACAAGCCATATATTATCTGAAGCAGAAATTTCCATTCCAAAATCTAACAAGTGCAAGCGGGTACACCAAAATCAGTGGTGGAATGAAGAATGCTCCAAAGTGAAACGAAAAAAAAATCGTGCCTGGAACCAGTTTCGCAAATTTCCAACTACCGCCAACCTAATTATGTACAAAAAACTCAGAGTCAAAGCAAGACAAATTAGGAAGACAGCAAAACGTGACTCCTGGATTAAATTCACCTCAGATATTAACAAAAATACTGACACTCAAGTCATTTGGAGAAAAATTCAAGCTCTCAACAGGAAATTTCTACTGCAGCAATCTCCGATAATACAATGCAATGGGCAGGACTTATCCTCTCCTACTGACATTGCAAATGCTTTAGCCGAATCGTTTTATAACATTTCTGCCTGTTCCTCTTATGTGATTTCCTTTCAACGCAGTAAAACTGATTCAGAACTTCATAAGTTTAATTTCGCAACTAGACTTTCACTTCCATATAACCAGCTGTTTACTCTATCTGAACTGAGAGAATCTTTGAGCAAATCTCCGAACAGCACAGCAGGACCAGACGGCATTCACTACAGTATGCTGAAGCATCTGTGTGAAGCCGATCTCGGCACACTATTACTCTTTTATAACCGGATCTTCTCTGAAAATACGTATCCTCTGTCATGGCGTCATTCCTATATTTGTACTATTCCAAAACCAGGCAAAGATCCTTCACTAGTTGAGAATTACAGACCAATATCATTGACAGGCTGTCTGGGCAAAATCTTTGAAAGGATGGTACATAAGAGGCTCACCTGGATTCTAGACTCCGGAAATCTCCTTTCTTCACCAATATGGCTTCCGTAAAAACAGGTCCACCCTAGATGTACTTGTAAAAATTGAATCCAACATTCGTAATGCCTTCGTCAGAAAGCAACATCTAGTGATGGTCAACCTGGATATTCATAAAGTATTTGACACCACATGGCGTAATGGTATTATCAAAGATATGCATCAGTTGGGGCTGAGAGGACATCTCCCTTTAATAATTCAGAACTTTTTAAAATTGTGTACATTTCAGGTCCGATATAAAAACATGCTGTCAACATCTCACAAAAGAAGAGGGTGTCCCACAGGGTTCCATATTGAGTCCAACCCTATTTGCGGTTAGGATCAACAATATTTTGGAAGAACTTCCAAAAATGATTGAAGTATACATGTATGCTGATGATCTCACCATATCCTGCCAATTGCAAAGCATGAATACTATCGAAAGACAGCTACAAATTGCTTTAACGAGAATTCAATCCTGGACCTTACGAAATGGATATAATCTCGCTGAACAGAAAACCACTACCACTCATTTCTGCAAACTTCGGTCACTTCATCCTGATCCAGAGATACAGATAAATAACGTGCCGGTTCCTCTTGCTCACAATGTCCGTTTCCTTGGTCTGATACTAGACAGGAAACTGAACTTTCAAGCACATGTGGCCTATCTTCGAACCATCTGCTTGAAGAAATTAAACATCCTCCAGTGTGTGTCATCCATGTCATGGGGCACTGATCGTCATACCCTCATCCATCTTTATAGAGCTCTCATCAGGTCTCGCTTGGACTATGGCTCTCCAGTATGTGATTCAGCGAGGAAAAGTACTTTAGAACGACTAAACACCATCCAGCACTGTACTTTGAGAGTTGCTCTAGGCGCATTCAGAACCTCCCCGGTTCAGAGCCTGTACGTCGAAGCTCATGAACCTCCCTTACATCTTCGCAGAAAATCATTACTTCTGATGTATGCTGCAAAAATCCGTAGTCTGCCCTCTCATCCTTGTTGGAGATGTCTCTACAATACTGAATGCGAGTCATTTTACATCAGTAAACCTAATGAAAACCAACCTGCTCCACTTAGATTTAAGGAACTGGCTCAGTCATGGAATATAGAAATCAGCAATATATTTCAGGACAAAACACCACCAGATCCACCCTGGAAAAATATCTGTGCAATGTATGATGACTACTTTCAACAGTGGGGAAAGAACACGCTGTCTCCTTCCAACATCGCACAGTTACATGCAACTTACACTCTTTCTAATTCAAACGCATGTGAAATCTATACAGATGGATCAAAAACCGAGACCCAAGTAGGTGCTGCTGCAATCTTCCCGTCATTTAGCACTTCTGTCTCATTGCCAATAGAATGCAGTATCTTCACTGCTGAGCTCTATGCTATAAACTTAGCTCTCGATCACATTATTGAAAATCTAATTCTGTCTGCTTTAATATACACTGACTCACTCAGTGCTGTCTCTGCCATAAATACTAATGCCAACTCCTCTCACCCTGTAATAAAACAGATTCATTCTAAGTTACTTACCTGTAAGGAATTGAACCAAACTGTGACATTCTGCTGGATCCCAGGACATTCTGGAATAGCCAGCAATGAAAGAGCAGATCATGCAGCCAAACAACCAGAAACCACTATTTCGCAGACTTTTCAAGTTCCATATACAGATTACAAACACATTATCCGTAAAGCATGTTATAACAGCTGGTCATTAATCTGGAAAGGTTATCCAGGAAATAAACTCTACCAAATAAAACCGGAACCAAAGCTGTGGCAATCCAGCTTCAGAAAAAACAGGTGAGATGAAATAATTTTAGGAAGGCTAAGAATCGGGCATACTCGCCTCACTCACCTGTATCTGTTATCTAATGACAGCACTCCCCAATGTACATCATGTCAAGTACAACTGACCATTCGACATTTGTTAGTGGACTTTCCCCACTTTCAAACCATCTGCTTAGACATCTTTAAGTCAATTTCTAATACGCAGTCTTCAATAAATTTATTACAGATTCTGGGAGATTATTTTAATCAAAAAGAACTATTTACTTTCCTAAATCGTATAGGAATATATCATAAAATATAGTTATCACAATTAAGCTAATATTTCGTATTTACCATTAGAAAGACACAATATGGCCCTAGCAGCCTATGTATCATTAAACACAACAATAACAACCTGGCTAGCAATAGAGGAGATGACATGGAGTGAGCCAGCCGGGCTAGCCGGGTGGGTAAAGTGCCTGCCTGGCAACCCAAAGGTCGTGGGTTCGATTCCCACCTCGGGCTTGGATCAAAGTACTGCAAAAAACCTTGGGAGGTGCATTATGGCCACAGAAGCCTATGCGCCAATAACTACCAAAAAAAAAAAACATGGAGTGAAACCAGCTAACTTGTGATTTGGGCATGAGACCAGTGGCATGCACAGTGCACTTATTTATTTATTATTTATTTTTTTTTTTTGAGGAATGTTTTAGGGATGGGAGATGCCATTGTTTATCAAATTTCAGCATGAAACTGAATGACTTTGTGATAACCGAGATGAAAGTAGAAGAGAAATTATTGAAGCTAAATGTGCAAAAAGGTAACTGGTGTGGTTGGGATCTATCCAATTATATTAAGGAAGGCAGCAAACCTTTAGCCATAATTATGAGATCATCCTCTTATGAATGGATGAATCCATTCATAAGAGGTCTCTATGGAGTTGAGATGTGCGAATGTATCTCCAGTTTACCAAGGGGATCAAAGAGTGACAAGTAATTATTGACCTGCTAATGCTACTTCTGTTCTAGGGAAAGTAATGGAATCATTAGTTAGCATTAGCATTAGTAGAGGCATTTGATGCAAGAAAGCAAGCTTATGCAGCATCAGCCAAAAAAAAAAAAAAAAAAACCACTTCCACTTCACCCCTCTGTTCGTTCAAAATACCTGTCCAGCTGAGCCTTAAACTTATTTAGGCTATCAACCTCCACCACAAGGGATGGAAGTCTGTTCCACCAACCAACCACCCGCTGGCTAAAGGCAAATTTCCGCACGTCTATCCTACATCTGTCTTTCCTCAATTTGAATTTATGCCCTCTCAGGTGATTTTTCTGAGCTAGAGGAAGAATCCCATCAGCATTGAGCATGCTTAAACCATTCAAGGCTTTATACACCTCTATCAGATCACCTCGCTGGTGCCTAGTCTCCAGACACTGTAATTTGCAAAACTTAAGCCTTTCTTTGTAAGAGCACCCCTTTGTTCCATTCACTAATCTTGTTGCCCTTCTCTGTACTCGTTCCAGCAGCTCTACATCCTTCTTGAAATGAGGCCTCCAGACCTGTATACAGTACTCTAGGTGTGGCCTGACCATCGCCTTATACAATGGAATAATCACCTCCTTATCCCTGCTGGAAAAATTCCTGTATATCATTGACAATACTCCATGAGCTACACTTGCAGCCCGTCTGCACTGCTCAGAGAACTTCATATCTGCCTGCACAACCACCCCCAAGTCCCTTTCATTCTCTACCACTGTCAGTGTTGTACCACAGAGTTGATACGTTGCTCTGGGGTTGCTGTTTCCCATGTGTAGTACTTTACATTTGTCAATGTTAAACTTCATTTGCCACCTCTCAGCCCATCTGCTCAACCTTTCCAGATCCTGTTGCAGCAGCATAGTGTCAGTAGTGTCCTTGACAACCCTGCCAACCTTTGTATCGTCTGCAAACTTGGACATTAAGCCCGAATACCATCATCAATATCATTTATAAATACAGAAAACAATAATGGACCCAACACTGAGCCCTGAGGGACTCCACTAATAACATCAGTCCACGATGAGCAGTGTCCATTGATTACCACTCTCTGTCTTCTCCCCCTCAACCACCCCTTTATCCATAGCAGCAATTTGCCTCCAATGTCACACTGCTCCAATTTGTGTAGCAGTCTTCCATGTGCAACAGTATCAAAAGCCTTTCTAAGATCCAAGTATATAATATCAAAGTTATTCCCTGCATCCAGTTCTTTTGTGACTGCATCATAGTATCCAATCAAGTTGGTCAGGCAAGACTTTCCCTTAACAAAACCATGCTGTGTCTGAGCTATAACTGAAGTCTTGTCTAAATGATCCTGCACTGCTTCTTTAACCAGTGCCTCCATTAATTTTCCTGGAACAGAAGTTAAGCTCACAGGTCTATAATTACTTGTGTCAGCCTTTGATCCTCCTTTGTGAATTGGGGTCACATTTGCACATTTCCAGTCTATGGGTACCTCCCCTAAGTCCAAGGAAGCTCTCATAATTATGGCTAAGGGTTTGCTTACTTCCTTTGCTGCCTCCTTTAATATAACTGGATAGATCCCATCCACCCCGGGTGCCTTTCTTGTGTTTATCTTCAACAGTTTCTCCTCCACTTTACTCCCAGTTATTTCAAGATTGTGTAGCTTACTGCTAGAGTTGAATACACCTCTGGCATTCCCCTCACTGAATAACTCCTCATGTGTGAATGTCGATGCAAAATATTCATTTAGTTTGTTAGCTACCTGAGCAGGATCATCAACACTTGACCCATCAATATCAAGTGGACCAATCTGATTCATCCCCTTCCTTCTAGAGTTTACATAAGTAAAGAACTCTTTGCTGTTTTTCTTTGCATCCCTTGCCAAGGATTTCTCGTAATCTGCCTTCACCTGCCTAACCTCCTTTGTAACTTGGTTGCATATCAACTTGTATCTATCAGAGGCTTCTGTGTCATGTGTTAATTTGTATGTATCCCATGCATTTTTCTTCTCTGCCATATGCCTCATTAGTTCATCTGACATCCATTTTGGCCTAAACCTTGAACAGTATTTTCTTGGTTGGTATGTAAAGCCTAGTAGCTTCCAAGTTAAAGAAGTAATTCAAGACAATCTATAAATCCATGATGTGACTGCAGTAATAATGCAGTCACAGCATGGATTTATTAAGGGATTAATTGTCTGACCAATTTTATGGGATGTTAATGGCTTAGTAACAAAGAAATTGGATGCAAAAAATAGTTTTGACACAATATACTTAAATTTTAAAAAAATCTTTTGGTGCTATTGCATATAAAAGACTATTGTACAAATTGGAGCACACTGTTCCTATTTGTATATTTTAATGCCAAGTTAGTGCTATGGATAAAGGTATGGTTGAGTGGGAGAAGACAGAGAGTGGTTGTCAGTGGACACTGCTTTTCTTGCAATAATGTTATTAGTGGAGCATCCAGGATTAATGCTTGGCTCATTGTTCTTTTCTATATTTATTATTTATATAGATAGATATTGAGGTACCTCTTATTATTTTACTAATTTATTATTTATATTGATGAAGGTATATTAGGCTTTATGTCTAAGTTTGTAGATATGAATTTTGTGGGATGGTTAATGACAATAATCAGTGCATGCTACTGCAACAAGGTCTAGAAAATATGGTATGTTGGCTGAGAAGTGGCAATTGAAGTTTAACATTGAAAAATACAAAATATTGCATATGTGTTGCAGTAATCCCAGATTGCATACCAGCTTTATGGTATCACAACACATTCAGGATAGTCGAGAATGAAAGATCTAGGGGTAATTGTGCAATTCAATATGAAGTTCTCTGAAAGGTGCAGATCAGGCTGTCAGGGCAGCTCCTATGGTTTTGTCAATGATATACAAGAATTTTACTAGCAGAGATGAGGAGGCGATTAACCCTTTGTATAACGTAATGGGTGATTTTAGGTTTTTTGGCACATGAGCAACTAAGGCCATGATGCACCAAGTTCATTACTTAAATATAATAAAAACAATAATAAATAAATTAATTAACTATATTAAAAACAACAGTAACTTCAAAATAGGTTACTATGTCCCAATGTACAAAGAGGTAAAAACAGGTAAAGAAAGAGACGTATATATAATAACTATAAAGAGCATTACGCATTTATATATATGTATACAGATTTGCAGTTTTTAAAAATCTAAAAATTTTAAACACGTCATCTTTGTCAGATAAAATCTGACTGAGTGTATATAGCTCAGTCCATTTTAAAATAGTGTCACAGTGCTCAAACATAGGTGGGTCATCAGCCCTCAGCACAAAAGAGCATGGCAGATGACTATGTCCAGTGCAGAACTGAGCTAGAATAACTTGCTCTTTACAGTTCCTGCAGACTGCCAACATTTGATTACAGGCTTGATCTCATATAACTCATTTGTAGCCTGCCCATACCATGAGTGTTGCCATTGGGAAACCAGTTTCTTTTGTATTACTTGCCTTTAGTTGGTAAAGGGTCAAGATTTATAAAGGGTCACTGCTGATTTGGCTGCAGTGTCTGCCAAATCATTTCCCAAGATTCCACTGGGACTGGGGATTCAGCAGAAGTGAATATCAAATTCTGATTCAGAATGGAAGTGTAGCCTCTGCTGTATCCAGGAGAGAACTGGATGAGGATTAAACCTCATTGAAGACAAGGGCTGCAATGAAATAAGAGAATCAGTATATATAATACATTTTTTGTGGTGGAGAGTTTGTATATGATCCATGGCTAGCTCAATTCTGTGCAGCTCTGCAGTGAATATGCTGCATTCGGGAGAGATCTGCTCAAATATCATAATGTCTGGGAAGATGGCTACAGATCTCACAGACTCTTCTGACAGATGGTTCTGTCAGACTCTTCTGACAGAACCATCTGTTAGGTGGTTCTAAGTCAGAAGTGTCTGTGGGATCTGCAAGAAGTCAGAATGTTCAAATCATGTGCTGAAAAGAACTGCAGGTAGACAGCAGATGGGCACTCTCTTTCCGCTAGTTTTTAAGAGAGAGAGAGAGAGATCACAGGCTGGGACACAAGCATGCCAGGGTGGAAAGGGTTGCCCTGGTTGTGAAGCAACATTGACCACTGTAATGTTTAGATAGGTCTGTCTAGCAACTGCTAGATAGACTGTAGTTGCTTTTAGGGAACTGTTAAGAGGTATTACTTGGGATGGCACCTGTCTGTGTACTAAGATTGCAGCTTCTCCTCCTCCTCTTCACATTGTTGCATCTGCCATTTGATCCTTCCTATATATTTTGTAATTATTCTGCTGTAATTAATGGATAATATTGGGTAATGAAGTCTAATTTATCATTAATATTTGAGCAGGAATCTTGACAGTTCCTTTGGGTTATTGTATCTGTCATTTGAGTTTTGAGACTTCCTCAAATTGTTTTCTTGATGCTGTTTTTGTTTTGTCTGCCTTGGTTCTGTCTTTCTTTGGGAAGTAAGGATTCCTTATGTCCAGCTCCTCTTTAACAAAAATTTCTAGAACTGATTCTTCTGTGGGATACTTTTTTTGTATGTCCATTTGTTTGGCCATCTCTGTCTTTTCATTACACTTCCTTTCTTTGCTTACTTTTTTTTTCTTTATAGTTTCTCTATCTGAAGGAGTAACATAAATATGCATTAAATGCTTTTTTTTCTCTTGTTGTAGAGAGATTTTGAATAATTCACAAGTCCATTCTGATATTGATTCTCTTGAAGGAATTATACCATCTGCTTGTATTTTGGAAGGTTTAGAGCCAGTGAATTTTGTTTCTAGAGTTCTTTTTATCATGATAACCTGAGCATAAGATGGTCTGATTTCTGTATCTATTTCTTTCTTAGCTTCTTGAAATCTTACTCCATGTTCTGTTTTATACCTTTGGATTCATTTTTTCCTTCTCCCAGACTTCACACTCTCTTGAAAATGCAGTGTGTTCTCCTTTGCATTTAGGAATTTGAGCTGTGCAAACAGAGTTGGTGTGCTCTTGCAATCCACAGTTTTCACAGGTTAAGTTTTCCTCTACTAATGGTCTTTGAATCAACAAATTTCTATCAACGAAAACAGCAAAGAGGATTTGGTACGTATATATCATCTCAGTATGTATATAATCTAATACAGCAATGTTGATATGTTGCTTTTTCTGAATTGGGTGGCTTCAGCATATTTGAAGGTGTGTATTAAATTATTGGTAGGGGTCACTGTCCCTTCTCTTTTAATTCTTTAAACACTGATAACTCCCTATTCTTGGAGTTCACTTTGAATTTCATTTTCAGATGCATTAAGGAGATCCATTAATATCTTTTGACATCTTTTGAATTATGTGGGGATACTATTACTGCTATTCCTGTAAAGATTGTCATTTTTAGCAATCTTTTTGAATGCCTAGAGTGGGTTCTGTCTTTTAGGCCCACCAAAAAATGTTAAGTGACTAAAATCAGCTGACAAATTCACCTAATTTTAGTCATTTAATATTTTTTGATGGCCCAAAAAAACTCAGATTTTTCTGTATGAGAAAGAGTGGAAAATGTGTCAAATGGTGACAAATGACAAGGGTATACCAATTTTTCTGAGTGAATTATCACATAGATTGGTACATTTAGTCTATATTTATGGAATTGTTTCCTTCACCTTTTCTAGTTGTTTAGGCTGAAGCTGTGAGAGAACCAGGTTCCTCATATCTGTGACCAGTTATATTTTGATCCTTGTGTATCAGTGGATTCCCAGTCTTTGGAGTCAGTGTGCTCTATTTTGCCTTGGAGGTGGGGGGTGGGAATCTTTTCTTGACCAGATTACCAGGTCCACCATATGGAGGCAGCAGAAGTGCCACCATCTGACCAAGTGGTATAAAGGTTAGTAATAAGTATTATACAGAAAAATATAAAAGGAAAAGAGAAAGGTAACTTTTCTTCCTAAACTAGTAAAGTGCATTTCTTCATTGTATATCAATTAATTGAGTATTATTCAAATGTGAAAAATGATTTTTCACTAAAAAATGATTATTAGTGAAATGTGATTTTTCAGTTCAAGAAAACATGGATTCACAGAAAAGGTCACTTTTCATAAAAACTGCTTGGCCCGGGGCCTAATGAATGTCTATATTTCATCTTTCTCCTTTGTTACCCATGACTTGGATGTACAGGCAACCCCCGTATAACATGGTACTTCTACAACATGGTTTTGCTCTAACACGATTGATAAATTGTGACAATCCTCGCACAACACGGTACTTATATAACATGGTTAGAGAATTTCGGTAAACCTCGCATAACATGGTATTTTTGAGCTTTTGTGCAGGGGAACCCTGCTATTATGTTGGATGTAATTTTTCAATGTTTCCACTCTTTTTGAATCCCCGCTGTTGACTCGCTAGTCAAAAAAAAAATTATTGAGAAATCCGTGTATTTTATTTTGTTGGGAAATTCTCGTGTTGCATTCTGTGCTATTGAACTTGTACTTGTTGAACTTGTGGAAAAATCTATATTTCAAAGTTTTATTACTATTGGATAGTACCAGGCCATCCAAAAGATTTTAGTCATACAAACATTGAAGTTATGTTCCTACCACAACAGTTGTACTGGGTTAATACAACTTCTTTCATTCAGCCATTAGATCAAGGCATTATCCACCATTAAAACTCATTCCATCAGAAAATCGTTACAATGGATTTTGGAAAAAAATGATTCTGAATCTATTGAAGTAATGGAGGCATGGAAACATTTCTCAATTGTGGACTGTATCAGAATCATAGCTTTATCGCTGAAAGAAGTAAAACTGTCAACGTTAAATGCGTGTGGAAAAACGTATGGCAGAGTCAGTTCATTCAGGAAATATGATCGAATGGGCAGAAAACAGAATTAGTGCAATAGTAGAACTTACTACGATGGTAGGAGGGGAAGGTTTTAATGATGTGACTACTGAAGCCTTCGTGGTTAGCACAGTTCATAGAATCGCCCTCCTCCCCACACTGGCTGGAAAAGACCTGAGTTCGAATCCCATTGATGAAGGGAGGAATTTTTATGGGTCTTTTTCATGACGTGGCTGAGTTAGTTGGGCTTGGGCAAGGATTTTTAGCATGGTTTTTTCTCCCGGAATCTCAGACTTTTTGTCCAGCAAAACAGAAAATTGCCCTCAGGACACACGCAATTTATAGACAATATACACAGAATAATATGGCCTTAGTTGTTGATGCTCCTAAAAAAATAAAATAAAAGATATGATTACTGAAGACGTTCATGAATTACTAGAAAAAGAAGCCAATGTAGCGGATTTAGTGCAAATGGCATCGGAGGTAAAATCAAATCAATTCAGATTATGATATTGCAGATGAAAATTTTAAACTTCCAAATTTTACACTAAAAAGCATAGGGGAAGGCATAAAGTTAGCTGAGCAATTAAAATCTTATATTTTGAGTGCAGAGTCTTGAATGAAAGGAGCCCAAAGTTCAAAAGGGAGCTTCAAAAATGCTCCCTTTTGAAGTTCCGTATGATGAAATTCACAAAGATTTATCAAGCAAGAACAAACAAACCCAGATTACTGATTTTTTAAAGAGAGCAGAAGATACATGAAATCTAGCATGGTGAATTTTTGTTAGTTTTGTTAACATTTTGTTAACAAAATAGTATATTTTTGTTAGCTTTTGAAACGTAACCCCCCATTTCGTACTTTTTCTTAGTCCCATGTAAACACGGTTTTGCACAACACAACATTTTACAGGAACCTAATAATCCTGTTATATGAGGGTTACCTGTATTCCCAAGTAGCTTGGTATTAGTGAATTGGTTGTGCCCTTTTATAGTTTTTGCTGCTGTTATATTTTACTATCAATAAGAAAAGATCTGATTCATTGAAGGGAGGGATATTTTAGGAAGAATTGTAATATCTGCATGTGTTTAAAATTCTTTAGTGTTTTTGACTGCATTGATATTCAATTTGAAAGGCATAATGTTTAATATTTGTTTTTGTGTTTTTAAAATGAAACATGTTTTCTTTACCTTGTACTTTAAAATTTTCTTACCCAATTTCCAGGATTTGCAAACTGGAATATGCAGTATGAGCATGAGCGGAGGCAGGATATTTTGCAAGGTGGTGCATGTGAGAATGAGAATAATTTTTTGTTCACACCAAATTTTCGAATACATGCAATATCTTATGTTTCCATAAATTAATGAAAATATTAAAAATTGTGTATTATTTTGAAATCCAAAGGTGGTACACTTGCACCACCTTGCACCATGCAAGGTTGTTCAAGTGTAATACCTTTGGATTTTGGCTGACACCAATGAGTGTGAGTACCCTGTCATTTGGGACAATAGGGTTCTCTACTACCTTGATGTGGTATCTCACAGTTGATATGTTATTCTGGGATTAGCATTAGTTGTGGCATATGATGCAAGAATGCAAGCTTATACAGCATCAGCTAAAAAAAACATACAAAAAAAAAAAAAAAAAAAAAAAAAACACTTCTCATTTCACCTATCCAAAAGTTTATCTAGTTCTTCCTGGAATTTATTTCAGCTATCAACTTCCACAATGACATATGGAAGTTTGTTGTAGAAAACAACCACCAAGTAAAGGCAAATTTCTGCACATCTATTCTGTAACTATCTTTCCTCAATTTCAATTTATGCCCCCTGAAGTGGGGGCATAAATTCAATAAATCTAAGCAAGAGAAAGAATTCCATCGGCATTGAGCTTACCCAAACCATTAAAAGCCGTAAACACCTCAACCAGATCACCTTCCAGGTGCCTAGCCTATATATGCTGCAATTTGCAGAACTAATCCCTTTCTTGGTAAGAGCACCCCTTTGTGTTCCCCTAACCAATCTCATTGCCCTTATCAGCAGCTCTATTTTCTTCCTAAAATGAGGCCGCCAGACCTGTATGCAGTACTCAAGGTATGGCTGGACCATTACCTTGTACAAAGGGATAATCACCTGCTTATCCCTATTAGCAAAATTCCTATATATCATTGACAAAACTCCATGAGCTATCCCGGCAACCTGTCTGCACTGCTTGCAGAACTTCATGTCTGACTAATGACCTCCAGGGCATTTTCATTCTCCACTAGCCTGAGTGTAGTATCACACAGTTGGTATGTTACTCTGGGGTTACTGCTACCCGTATGCAGTAATACTTTGCATTTGTCAATTGTTAAATTCCATTTGCCACTTTTCAGCTCATCTGCCTAACTTTTCTAGATTCTGTTACAGTAGCATTCTGTCATTAACAACTCTGCCAACATTTGTGTCATCTACAAACGGACTTGGATATTAAGTCCTGATATACCTTCATCAATATCGTCAATAAATATAGAAAATAACAATGGGCCCAACACTGAACTCTAAGGCAATCCACTAATAACATTAGTCCCTAAAGAGTTCATTGATTACAACTGTCTGCTCCCACTCGACCATCCTATTTTCTATAGCAGCAACTTGCCCTTAATGCCACACTGCTCAAATTTTACAGCAGTCTTTTTTGTGAAACAGTATCACAATCTTTCCTGAAATCGAAACTGGAATATGCAGTATGAGCATGAGCGGAGGCTCATGCTCATACTGCATATTCCACTCATGCTCATACTGCATACTTATACTGCATTGAAAAATGAACTGGATTCAAAAAATAATTTTGATATGATATCAAAATTATTTATTGAATCCAGTTCATTTTTTGGACACATCGTAGTGTCCATTCATATTGGTCAGACAAGATTTCCCCTTAACAAACCCATACTGTGTTTGAACTATAACTGCAGTCTTGTCTAGATAACCCTGTATTAGATAATCAGTGACTCCAATACCTGGAAGAGAAGTTAAATGAACAGGTCACTAATAACTCATGTCAGTAATTACCCTTTGATCCTCTAAGTGAATTGGGAATACATCTACACATCTCCAGTCTGTGGGGACCTCTCCTGAATCCAAGAATGCTCTCATAATAATGGCTAAGAGTTTGCTTACTTCCTTTGCTGCCTCCTTTAATATAATTGTATAGGTTCCATCCACTACAGGTACATGCCTTATGTTAACTTCAACAATTTCTCTTCCACTTTCCTCTCAGTATTACAAAATAATTTAGCTCCTTTTTAGAGTTTGATAAATATCTGGCCTCCCTTCCCTAGAGAATTCCTCACATGTGAATTTAGATGCAAAATACTCATTCAGTTTACCAGCTACCTGAGCAGGATCATGAACTGCCACACTGTCGAGATCAAGTGGACCAATCTGATTCAACCCCTTCCTTCTAGAGTTTGCATAAGTAAAGTAGTTTTTGCTGTTTTTCTTTCCACCATTTGCCAAAAATTTCTCCTAATCTGCATTCTCTTGCCTAACCTCATTTTTGACTTTATTACAGACTGATATCTACCATCAGCTTCTATGTCTCTTGATAATTTATATGCATCCCATGCATTTTTCTTCTCTACCACGAGTCTCATTAGTTCAGCTTACATCCAGTTAGGCCTAAACCTGGAATGGTATTTCTTAATGGGTATGAAAGCCTAGTAATTTCCATGATTAATTCCTTGAATGTTTCCCATTTAGAATTTTCTGTTGGTAACATCATCAGCTGGTCCCACTGTATAGAATTTAAAAATTGTCTGAGATCACTGTAGTCACCTTTACGAATGCAAAAACTCTACCTTTTGCCCTTCCTATGTAGTAAATCCCACATCAATATACTATCATCATTGTCACCTAGTGGTTCCTTTATTTTCAGATTCTTAATGCATGAATAATCACTGCTGATAATAGATCAAGAGTATTACTCCCTCTGGCTGGCTCTCGAACATGCAGCTGTAGAAAACATTCATCCAATAAATGCACAAAAGTTTTGCTAGTTACGATCGACCAACCGCAAGTTCCAATCAATATCTGGAAAGTTAAATTCTCCCATTATAAGTTGTTCTCATTTACTGGCCCACTCTATTTCTCTGTATAGTTGTTCATTGTACTCATCAGTCATTTGTTCTATAACACAGTCCTACCCTCATTTTTGCTTTTCCAGTGCTTATGTCACACTAAATAGAATGAACATTGCATTAGCCACACATGTCAACTGATGCACTGCCTTAAATTTTATGTGTTTGTTAACTCCTCCTCCCGTTCTATCCTGTCTATCCTTTCTGTACAAGGGCAATTGAGACTTGTAACCTGAAAACAAGTGAAGAAATAAAACAGGTGGTCTCTAGGGATTTCCGGTAGGAGTTTAAGAAGGTTAAAATTAAATCTGTTAGGAAAATAAGAGATAAAGGCATCTTAATTGAGACGGCCTCAAAGGGAGACTTAGAAAAATTAAAAGAATCTCAAAAGTTCAAAGAACAAAGTAACGTTGACCTCCCAAGTTAAACCCCACAATAATTGCATACAATGTTAGTAAAGAAGTTTTGGAGAGTGAATTTTTGGAAGATCTGTTTGATAAGAATATTTCTGAGCATGGCATTAGCAGGGAAGAATTCAAAAATACAGTTAAAATAAGATTTATGATAAAAACAAAAACAACTTGCATCTGATTTTTGAAGCTCCATCTTTAATTAGAAAAATCATCTTTAACAATAGTAGTCGTATATATATTGGTTGGTCATCCCGTGGTGTGAAGGACTTCCTTATTGGATCTTTGTTACAAATGTTTACATTATGGTCACTCTGCAAGAAACTGGCATCAAATGGAACATACATGTGGTCATTGTGGTCAGTTAGGACATCAAATAGATGATTGTTCAAAAAAGGATTCCCCAACAGTATTTGCAAACTGAGCGCAGATCATTCTTATTGAGACATGAAATGTCCCGAATATATAAGGGCACAAGAATCAATCAAACTTAGGACCAGTTATGTATAATAACGGCATAACTGGAAACAATGTTAGTGTAAAAGTTAAAGTGTTACAGTTAAAAGTGTTAAAGTGTCTTGGTAATGCATGATCTCTCCAAATTGATTGATAAACATAGCATTTCGGTCCTATATTTACAAGACCCTACTTGTACAAAGGAATTGTTAAGGGTTTGCCTTTTAGATCTAAAATTGTTCAATCTAATACTGGGGTGGAAGGAAATGCTGTGGCTAGGGTCTGGGCGGCCTTGGCTGTTCTGGATCCTATCATCACTGTAACTAAAATTGTGGGACTTTTCTCAACTCATTCAGCATGTGCTTGCCTTGAAGGGTCTTTTGGACAGATTTATTTTATTTCAACTTATTTTCAATGTAGCCAGTATCAGCAACCCATTGAACCTTTCATAAACTGTTTGGAGAATGCTCTTCATAGACTTACTAGAAGGAGGGTGATAGTGTGCATGGATGCTAATGCTGCTTCCAGAATGCAGAACAGCCTAGTTTCTAACCCCAAAGGTGTTCTGTTAGAGGAATTTATTCTGACTAAGAATCTGACCCTTTGGAATACGGCAGGACACCCACCAACCTATGTTATAGCTTATGGACAATCGTACATCGATATCACAGTTTCGAACAGTGCCTTTGGTAGACATATTAGTGACTGGAGTGTACATACCTCCTATCTGTCAAGCGACCATAATGTTATAACTTTTAACGTCAGTGCTGATACTAATCCCCCGATTAGATCATCACATGATTTCCCCAGGTATAAGTTGTTGTTGTTTGACGCAAGAGCAACTTAGGCTATAATGTGCCTAGTCTAGGTTAGAGAGTTTCATATTTTTCATTTTTCTTGATGTTGTTTAGAAGGAAACAAAGATTTTGTTTTATAGTTATGCAGCCTTTTCATAAATGTTATACTATTAGTTTTTATATGTTTTGGTAGTATCCAATTAACTTAAGGAAAAAAGAAAACATTGTTAATATTTGGCCGGTCAGCTAAAATTGTTTTAAGCATTAGGTTGTTTTGTGCATTCATTATTATTTGAAAGGCTGGCCAAGATTTAATGTTCTCTGTCAAATCTTGGACAGTTCACCATGAAGTGATGTACAGTGAGTGGAACTTGACAGTTTTGGCATTGAGGAGGGTCTTCACTTCTGAGTAGGTAAGAATGAATTATATGGGTATGCCCGATTTGCAATCAAGCAAGGATCACTTCTTTGTGTCTGTTGGATCAGCTGCTAGTAGTCCATGGTCGAAGTGTTTGTTTAATTACATGAAGTTTGTTGTTAGTTTGATGTTGCCACTGTTTTGAACTGTTTTGGTGGATTAATGATTTGTAATCGGTATATGGTATTGAGCAAAAGGCATAGTTAGAGGTAGCAGCTTCTCTTGCTGCTTTATCTGCTCTTTCATTTCCAGTTATTCCTGTGTGGCCTGGGATCCAGCAAAATCTGATCTTGTGGTTACTTTGTAACAGCTTTGATACTGAATATTGGACCTGTTGTAAAACTGGGTGTGTTTTGGTATTGGCATTCTGTAAAACAATGACAGAGCTAAGCAAGTCAGTGAAAATTATGCTGTCTGCTATCTGTTTATGTTTAATTTTTTTTTACGGCCATCAAAATGTATTGTAATTTGGCTATAAAGACACTACAATCTTTTGGGAGTTGTTGGATAAGAGTACAGTCTTCAAAGTGAATCGCAGCTCCTACACAGGTCTCTGTTTTTGACCCAGCTGTGTATATGAAAGTGTGATGTTCATATTGTTCTTTGTATGCTGCATGTAGCTGCTGGTAGTTTGTTCTTGGGAGAGTTGTTTTTCCCCAGGATTGAAAATGCAGGTCATATGAAGGTTGAATTATGATCCATGGTGTCCGGTTTACATTATGATCCAGTCATACTAGTTATGCTGTCGTAATTAAGCTCTCGGCTTAACAATAAATCTTTTAGACGGATTTTGGCAGTTCGGTTCATTTGTGGATGGGCTTGATATAAGTTTTCTCAGCAAGATGAAAACAGAACCTCTCTATTTGGAAGATCAGTGACAGATTTTATCTTGATGGCATAGTGTAATAATAAGTTCTGTTGTTGTTGTTGGTATGTTGTTTAATGGCACAAGGGCTGCTAAGGCCATATTGTGCCTTATTCTATTTAGTACTGGAGTTGAAATGTTAAAATCTGTTAAATAATTGTGTCTGCTTCAAGAATGCAAAAACTCAGCTGGATTTGCATTGTCTCCAATCAGATGAGATAATGTTAAAGGTTCTTCAAGATGTGAAAGAGAAGTGAAAATTGTGTTTCGAACATTAATGTAATGGTTACAATTTAGTAGAATATGCTTCACCATAAGTATAGTCTGACAATATGTACAAATAGGCAGATCTTCCCCCATAAGCAGATAAATATGGGTTAGATGCATGTGCCCAATATGCATCCAAGCCAGGATCACCTCCTCTTGCCTATTCGATCTCATGCATGATATCCACAACTGAGCCTCCCGTTTGAAATTAGACATTATTTATGACTGATTTGTAGTCTGTATATGGCACTTGGTAGCTAGGAGAGCATGCAGTAGTCAGATGTTTAGCAGTCCTGAGCCTGCCAAATCTGCAACCATTGTCCTTCACACACACATTTTTTATGACTGATTTGTAGTCTGTATATGGCACTCAGTAGCTAGAAGAGCATGCAGTGGTCGGATGTTTAGCAGCTTGATCTCCATGTTCATTTCCTTTGATGCTTGCATGACCTGGTATCCAACAGAAAGTGACTGATTGGTTAGCAGCATGTAATACAATTATCTGTGATCTGATTTGCTTCAAGACAGGGTGGATTGGCTTGGATGAATTTTTTAATGCTGCTGTTGCACGCAGAGAGTCAGAATAGATCATTGTTTGCTTACTGGACAGATCAGTTACATGATCTAGAGCTATCTTTATCTCAAAAAGTTCAGCAGTACACTGCATTCCTTCGGAAGAGACACAGAACTAGAAAAGTTAGTAGAAACTGCCGTGCACCTACTGTTGTACTAGTGTTTGAGCCATCAGTATATATATATGAAAACACTGAGAATTTAGCTATATGTGCAGCATGGAGTTTCCTGATGGTGAAATCTGCTGCTTGTTTTTTCCCCCATTGTTGGAAAGAGAGAGAGAGAGATCACCGACTGGCATATAACTAGACCATGGAGGTTCATAAGTGTTTGATACCCGAAAGATATCCTTATTCCAATTGGCTTATTTTCATTAGGTTTGTTGTCATAAAAGGTAGTTCACTGGGGCTCGAATAAGTATGGCCAGGTAGGATGAAAGGGAAGACTCTGAATATAATAAGTTCTGTTGTCTAAGTTGTAGTGAAGGTTCATGGGCTTCTGCATATAGGCTTTGTACAGGTGAAGTGTGAAAAGCTCCAAGTGCTATATGGAGCGCACTGTGGTGTATGGGATCTAACCATCTCAGTACACTTGGTCTTGTGGAGTCGTGCTCCATAATCCAGCTTGGAATATACTATTGTTCGATAAAGTTTAAGTAGTGTATATTGATCTGCACCCCAAGTTGTTGCGGAAAGAACTTTGAGTAGGTTTAACTTCTTGATGCATGAATGAATGTCTTAGTTGCTAATATGTTCAAGGAATGTCAGTTTCTTATCTAAGAGAAGCCCTAAGAATCTTATGTTTGGTAGAACTGGTCTGTTGTTGTTTGGAGCATTAGCAACTAAGGCCATATTACTCCGGGGATGTGCAGTGGTCATTCTCTAACCTTTCCACATCCTCCATATTTGGTGGTCACGGGCTCGAACCCCGGTCTAATCAAGAAGCATGTGCTATGTACTGCTGCTCCTGCCCACCTGGCTATGGAGGTGCCTGGTAGAACTGGTATCATATATCTGTCCAGTTTAAGTTCAGGATCATGGTGTAGGTTTTGTTTTCTACAGGAGTGTATACATGCAGTTTTCTGTGTGAAAAACTGGAAGCCATTTGTTTGCGCCCATTTACTTATTTTATTTATTGCTCCTTGTAGCTGCTGTTCTATACTTTGCACATTCTGAGAGCGATAGGAAATACTGAAGTCGTCAACATAAGCAGTATCAACTATATGTTTGGTATATGTTGTTATGGAGTTTATTTTGATAGAAAAGAGGGTGGTGCTAAGCATGGACCTCTGAGGCATGCCGTCTAATTGGGTGAAGACTTTTGAAAGAGCATTCTGCAACCTAACTTGAAATGACCTGTGGCGTAAGAAATTTTGAATATATATAGCAAGATGTCCACACAATCCAAGGTGATATAGGTTTTGAATAATTCCATAATGCTATGCCATATTATAAGCTTTTTTTATATTGAAACAGATCATTACGTGGTGATCTTTTCGGATAAAGGCATTCCACACACTGTTTTCTAATTTGATAAATAAATCTAGTGTTGAAAAATTTTTCCTGAAATCATGCTGTGCTGAAATGAGAAGGTTATTTCTGTTCAAAAATCATGTTAGACGAGCAGTGATAATTTTCTTCATAACTTTTCCAAGGCAACTTGTTAGAGCTATTGGACGGTAGTTGCTTGGATCAGAGAGATCTTTCCCCTGTTTTTGGAACGCATGAATTATTGCATGACACCAACTGTCTGGAAATTGGTTTTCTAGGAAGATTCTGTTATATAGTTTAGTAATGCCATTTGGGATTGATCATTGAGTTGTTTAACATCATATAAATGAATTTGGTCTGATCCTACAGCTTTGTCTGTGATAGAGCATGTTTCAATTCATGGAATGTTAAAGGTAGGTTGTACTTTTCATCATTTCTTGTGGAAAAATTCAGTTTATATCTTTCTATTCTTGCCTTGTATATTTGAAAACTGGGAGTATATGAGTTGGTCGCTGATATTCTGGCAAAGGTTTCGCCCAGTGCATTTCTGACGGCTCGGTAGGGACATGTCCATTCCAGTTTAGGATCAGAGTTGGAGTAATCTGGTATCTGCCATTCATTTCGTTAATTTTATTCCATACAGTTTTAGATGGTGTGGAACTTGTTAATGTAGATGCAAATTTTATCTAGGATGTTTTCCTACTGGCTCGCCTAATATATCTGGCTATTGCTCATGCCTTCTTGAACAATATGAGGTTCTCTAAAGTTGGATATCTTCGAAAAGTATTCCAGGTTTTGCTTCGCTCTTTCTTAGCCTGTGCATATTCTGCATTCCACCATGATTTTGGATGTGTTGGAAAGTGAGACACTGTTTTTGGGATAGAGTGCTCAGCAGCTTGAATTATTTTATTTGTTACATATTGTACTGCTACATCTGATGGCTTTTGCTTGATAGTATCAACATTTAGTTTTGCAAATGATTTATAAGTTTCCCAATCTGCTTCATTTATTTTCCATCTGAGAGTTTTACGTGACTTGCATGTGGTTCCTAATTCCATGGTGATGATTATTGGATAGTGATCGCTGCTGAGAGGATCACTGTGCACTGACCAATCAAGCATTGGAAATAGTATTGGAAAACATACAAACAGGTCTATAGTTGTAGTATTTCCTGATGGAAGATGTGTATATGTATGTGTGCCGTCGTTCAACAAAATTAAATCATTCTCATCTATTCAATTTTCAATTTATTTTCCTCTCCAATCTCTGGTTGTATTACTCCACACAGGGCTATGCCCGTTGAGGTCGCCTGAGTTACGCCATAGGTAACTGCATTACTATGTCTTCCAAGTCCTGTTGTAATAAATCTTGGTTTGGTGTAACATAAATTGTTATTACTCTTATGAGGAATCTAGTGGCTATTCATACTGCATGGAAGGGTTGTGTTTAGCAGGGCAATCTGGGAAGGAATGCGAGAATTTACTAGTATTGCCACACCACCATGGGTTGTGCCACCTGTTACTCTGTCCTTTCGATATGCTGTATAGTTCTTTATTAAGGTAGAGTCTTGAGGTCTAAGGTAGGTTTCTTGTAAGCAAAAACATAGTGGTGCATACTGTGCAATCAGATTGTATATATCACCTATGTTAGTGTGGAATCTACAGTTCCACTGGATTATGGTTTTCATTATTTGGTTTTGGAGAGGTTTTCGGACTGTTTCCTAGATGCTGTTTTAAATCTTTCACACACAGGTTTTTCCTTTTTGGGGAAATATAGTTTTCTGGTGTCCATCACTTACTGATTCATCTGCTTGGTTGGCCACTTCTGTCTCCATTTGTTCAGTTGACTTCTGGCTTATGACATTATGTTTTCCTTAAGGGGCTTTCGTTTCTGAGTATTTTACATCGGGAGGTACAGAAAGTGGTGTGTTGGTGAGTTTCTCTTGATGTTTTGGCTTGGATGTTGTAAGTAGTGCTCGTGCCCAGTCTGAGATGGACTTCTTTGGAGGAATTGTAAAATCTGTTTGGGTTTCTACTGTATGGCGATTTGTTATGACCTGCACATAGGAAGGTCTGTTTAAGATAATTGGGTGTACAGTTCTCTTAGCTTCTTGGTATGTGACAGAATGTTCCACTTTATACCTTTGAATCTGCTTTTCTCTTTTCCAATATTCACAGTTCTTGGAATAGACAGAATGGTCCCCCTTGCAGTTTGGACATTTCGGTTTCTTGGCTGAACAGTTCTGATTGCTGTGCTCTCAAAACCCGTAGTTGAAACAGATGGCAACACCATGGTATGCCATTTGTGAATGACCATACTTTTGGCATTTAAAGCTGCAGAGAGGATTCGGAATGTATGGTCTGACGTTACAATTTATATATCTGGACTTCACAGATGTAGGTGGTTTAGGAGTGTTAAACGTCGGTATGATATTTCTGATTGGGGTAAGTGTCCCAACTCTAGTAATTTTAATCCTTCTCACAGCTATAACGCCTTGATCTTCAAGTTCATTTTTAATTTCTTCTTCGAAGACGGTGATAAGGTTCCATTCAGAAATTACTCCTTTGGCGTATTTAGCATATTATGGAGAGAGACCTTTACTGGGATCCCACCAAATGTTTTCATTTGAAGCAGTCATTCTGCATGTTTGGCATTTGCTGTCTCAACTAGAATGTCACCTGATTTTAGTCCCTTAACATTTTTGGTGTTCCATCCACACTTTCTGAACATTTCTGGATGACAAATGGTAACAGTTTTCCTAATGGCTGTTCTGTCGTAGAATGAAAGACAATAAATGTAGGTGCATTAAGTGATGTTGCATCCTTTTTTTGTCTTTTAGTTGCAATAGTCTCATTGTCCTCATTTTTCTGACTCAAAGGAGTTAGATCTTTGGGATCCATGGTTGTAATATTTAGGTCATTCATGTTTGCTCATTTTAGCCCAGGGAGTGAGAGCTTTTCCTTCCAGGTTTTTGGCCCCACCATGGGGAGGCGGGAGCAGTGCTACCTAGTGACTAAGTGGAAGTAGATTAGTGGTTAGTAGGACTAGAATATAAATAAAAGAAATCTTTTAAAAGAAATAAAAGAATATAAATAAAATAAGTCTTTCCTTTCCTTTCTTAGGAACTTTTGCACTGACACTTCTCAGCATCTATATATATATATACATACATACACACAATAGAGAATTAGTTTTAAATTCTACATATATGTAACGCTTTGTCACTTTATAAATTGCTTTATAATTGCAGAGAAATCGCCTGATCACTAGAAATGCTTGGCACTCAGGGTACAACTTGGGAAATATTTGATAGGAACCTGAGAGAAAATAACACCTGAGATTTTAAATAGTCTTACCCTGTTTTTGGCACTGTCTCAGGCTGAAGAAGTCCAAATTTTACAAGAGAAGTATGCAATGCATTGTTTAAAAAGAAGAAAGAAACAAGAATTATGTGCTGTGGTGGTCCTTTCAAACTTGAGAAGTCTTAAGAATGCCAGGAGAAACTTCCAAAGGGCTAAGCAGAATAATAGACCTGCCGATGAAGTGGACCATTTTGCAGAACTCTACAAGCCTGCTAGACATCTATACAGGGTTTCAAAAATGATGGTCAATAATTTAAAGGTGAAAAGTATAAACTAAAATATGCAAAAATGTCCCAGTGAACATCGGTCTGCAAATGAACCATTTTTGAGATAATGCACATTTTCTGTTAAGATCTGCCACTAACTATGGGAGCACTAGTTTAGCAAAAAGCAGTGAATCCTTTGCTAAGGGTGGTTTTAGTAAACATAAGATAATTCATTTTTAATTTTTGGTTTCAACATCACAGGATTTTATAGATGTTACAGGATGTTACAAAAGGTGTTCAAAATGCTGTCCTTGCATCCGTACGCAGCTTTATAGTCTTCTCTGCATTGAGTTGCAAATCCTCAGGCATTCCTGGGTCATTTATGATTTTCTGAAAGGTTCCTTCAACCCGACGTTGCAATTCCTCAACTGTCTTAATATCAGAAGTGTACACCAAACTTTTTACATGACCCCAGATACAAAAATCCATAGGATTTAAGTCTTATGAGCTGGGAGGCCACATTACAGGCCCACCTATACCTATCTACCATTGACCATACCTTCTAGTTAGATATTGAGTCACAACTCGAGCAAAATGTGATAGTCCATCATGCATAAACCACGTTCTGGCATTGCTGAAGTGGAACATTATCATCATCAAGGTGGATCTGGAAGAACATTCTGCAGGAACCGAAGGTACAGCTCTCCTGTTAGCCTGTTTGGCAGAAAGTGTGGTCCAATTAGATGGTCTCCTATTAGTCCTTCCCAGACATTCAACGAGAAACATTGCTGATGTTGTGACTTGTGAATTGCATTAGAATTTTCGTCGGACCAGACGTGACAGTTATGAAAATTAAAAATACCATCACGAGTAAACCCAGCTTCATCAGTGAACAAAATGTTGTTTAAAAATTGGGGGTTCAGGACACACTGTTGTTGCATCCACTGGCAGAAATGGTAGGGGTACAGCAGTTGGTGATGTAAAATTCACCACTCCTGCTATGACTCAGTACAGACTCTTGCAGAGCAACCCTCCTTGTCAAAATTTGTTCTATTCTTTCTAACAGTTATGCTTCTGGGCCTGCCTGTTCATACTCCATGTGTGAAGTGCCCATGTTCTCTAAGGCATTGATGTACCCTTATGAATGTGCACCTATTGGGCTGCCTTCGGCGGGGAAATGCTTCTTGGTACAAACTTGTGGCCTCAAGTGCACTGCCATTGGCTTTACCATACATGAACTGCATGTCCGCATACTCTTCATTGCTGTAACCTCTTTCCATGTTGAATATCCTTTGACAAGTACTAGTATGCCTGCTATGTCTCAGAGCATTGAGAGAGGGGGAAAGGAAGAGAATGAGCATAACCTAACCTAAACAAACAAGTCAGTGGAGGAACCCCAGAAACAATGGTGTTCTGATTGAAACAGCCGCTAAAGAGGATATAGAAACATAACAGGGACATATTGAAATCCAAAAACTAGGATTACAAGCTGAAAAGCCAAAGGGTAGAAAACCAAATATCATTATCTTTGACATGCCTAACTAAGACCATCCCCATGAGAGAAGTCATGATGGACTTCTATTATAAAAATTTCAGTGGGCAATTAACCTTAGATGAAATGGCTAAGGAATTCTAAATCAAACATGGAACAACAAATAAAAAAAAAATAGCCAATTAAATGCCATTGTGGAACTTTTCCCAAGGGCATGGACAATCCTAAAAAATCAGCAGAGAATCCATTCTGGCTGGGCCAGCCATAGATTCAGGGAATATTTTCCAGTTACAAAATGTTACCACTGCCACAGATTTGGTCATACAGCCAGGCAGTGCCAGCAAAAAGACCCGATCTGTGGCCACTGCGCAGTCACTGGCCACGACTATAAAAACTGTAATAATAGAACCACACAACCTAAGTGTGCTACATGTAAGTTGTCCAAAATAGACTTTCACCATAGTCTTAGGGACAATAATTGTCCCAGCTATCAAAAAACCAATTATGGGTCTTAATTTAAACCAGACTTGTGACAGGGCCCTAAAGTTCATCCAATTAAATGCTCACAGAGCACGTACAGTTGTGGATCAAATCAAGCTTAAAGCAGAGGAAAATAATATAGATATCCTGATAATCCAAGAGCCATATACTCATCAGGGTAGGGTTCAGGGATACCCGAGAACATACAGAATAATAGAATCTTCACATGATACCTCACTAACAGCAATGATAATTAGAAATCCTTCTCTTACAGTTACAAAGGTTAACTCTCTCTGTGTCCCATTAGCAGTTTGTGCACAAATAATTAGTCAAACAGGATACTTTCATGTTGTAGGCTAGGAGAGGATATAAATCCCAGCATTCATTATCTACAAAATGTACTGACAGTTCTTCCAAATTCTAAGGTAATAGTCTCCATGGATGCCAACTGTCGGTCAAGCCTTTGGCACAGCTGTACAGTTGACAGACCAGGAACACATAATTGGCCAACTCCTAACAGACTACCTAGTTACTTCTACTCTACAGGTAATAAATAGACCCCACAACCTACCTACCTACCTACAGTAGTACACTGTGGGAAAGTGATATAGATATAACTTTGGCCACTGCTTCCATATCTACCAAAATTATAGATTGGATGGTCTAAGAAGCTTGAACCACCTCAGACCATAGGGCTATAACTTTTACCTTAAAGAGATAAATAGACAGCCAAATACAGATGCCTCAAGATATAATCAGATACAACTTAAAGAAAGCCAACTGGCAGACCACAGATGAAATCAAAAACCAAATAGAACAGCAGCAGACTCAGATCCATAACAACTGTAGCCCAGATGAACACAACCTAAATGTACAATTATGCTTCAGAAAGCATCCAATCTAGCAATACCCAAAGAAAAATGCTGTTCCCTGGTTGTGCCCTGAACCTGATATGCTCTGGCGAAGGGTGCACCAGGCCAGAAAACACTTCCAGAGAGCAAGGGCAACTTGGCCCCAGAATGAGGTTGGTGCACTGAGAGATTCCTATAGGAATCTCAGAAACTCATATACTTCTCTAATAAGGACAAAAAAAGAAGGAATGTTGGCGGGCCTTGGTGGGGGCTTCCGGTAATGTTAACCCTTGGGGTGTGGTCTACAGGATTGTCATCAACAAACTGCTAAGAGGTGATGTGGTTCCATCTGCCTTAACTCTACAGTTAAGGCAGATGGAACTGCAACTCACACTTGGGCAGACTCCATAAAGAACATATTAGATCATTTATTCCAGTCTGAGAACCAGGGGTTAACCAGGCTCAGAGTGACATAATGGCCAGCAACTAAAATTATAGCAATATGTCAATAGAACCACCCTTCACCATGGAAGAACTTCAAGCAGCACTCTTAAAAACTAAATACAATAAGTGCCCTGGACCTGACTTAATTGAAATAGAAACCATAAAAAGTTAGCAGAAATTTCTCCTGATACTCTACTGAACTTATTTAATCACTTCTTGGCTTATTCCCACAAGCATGGAAACTGGCTATAATTAGATTAATCTTAAAAAATCCGGGAAAAAATTGTACTGAACCTAAATTATACAGACCTATAGCTTTATTGCCTGTTCTAGGAAAAATAATGGAACACCTACTCCTCTATAGACTTAATTTATATTATTATTTATATTATACTGAAGCCAACTTAAATCCTGAACAGCAGTTCGGTTTCAAGCAAGGATCCTCAACTGAGGCTGCCATGCACTATATCCTAACAACAGTAAGTAATAGTGATCAAAAGTACATGCTGGCAATATTTATTGACTTCGCTGGTGCATTTGGCACCCTCTGGTGGCCAAGCATCCTTAGAAGACTCTGCCAGACAAATGTACCAAAAAATCTATATCAATGTATAAACATGTATCTTGGTAACAGACGTGTAATAGTTCGCACACAGTTCCAAGAAATAAAATGCCCAGTTACAAAAGGTTGCCCACAGGGTTCGGTACTAGGTCCATTCTTTTGGACCTGTGTGCTTGATGAATTCCTGACAAAAGATTTAGGCCCTGCAGACAGGGTTGCCTTTGCTTACGACTTTGTCTTATTTGTAAAAGGTAACACCAGATGGGTTGTGGAAGAAAGAGCAAATGTGGCACTCACACAACTGCAGGAATGGGTGCTAACCCACATGCTCAAAATCTCGGTAGAAAAAATTAAGTGTATCCTACTGAAAGGAAATATAAATATAAGACGACCACCGGTGATAAAAATAAGTAATACCTCAATTCACATGGTCCAAAAATTGAAATACTTAGGCATAATTCTAGACTCCAAATTAACATTCTATCCACACCTGTCATACTTGGCCAAAAAAGTCCAAAACTATGCCAGAATAATTGCTAGATTCAAACTGAAAAGTATAACAGGAAGTTTGTTTTAAAAGAAAAAAAAATTAGCGTTAGTATAATTGTTATATAAATGTGTGTTTTTTTTTATTTGTATGTCATTTAAATTTTGTGAGCTTTCTTTAAATTGTTTGCTTGTTTAAATTGTTGCTTTGTCTTTAAAGCAATGGTTAAACAAGCATTAAATTATTTTAAAAACAATAATTGGACAGGCAGGATTGACAGCTTGATGTCAGTTTTGCTTGTTTAATAAGTCACCCCTCTCTGGTGTGAATGAGAATGATGGATGAATGGAAAAAGAAGTATAAAAAAGTTGTAAAATGTAAAAACTATAAAATGTTGGCTTGAAATGTAGGGGGAAAAAACAACTATAAAATGTAAATAAAAGAGAAAAGAAAGAAGAAAAAAAACTATAAAATGTGAAAAAAAAAAAAAATTGTGTGAGAGAGAATGATATAAATTGCATGTTCTGTTCCAGCTTCTCCACCTGATGGATGGATGGCCATGGGAACCTTATGAACCACAAGGTCATCCATGCTGTTGGCTGTTCCTAGCCAGCATGCTGTGGAATGCTGTCCTAGGTGGGATACAACCCCCAGCACAGTCAGCTGCTGCCATTAGGCATTCCTAGCCACTGCATGGTCCTTTGCCTCCACTCCTCGGGTGGGAGCAGGGAGGTTACCTCTGGTCTCCCCTCCATCGCTGCCCCTCTTTCCGCTCCGGTGGGGCAGGCCTGCTCCACTGATTTGGGAATCATCTTCTCTATGGACCCCATATCTCTGTCTTTTCCCCTCAGCCTTTAGTCTCCCCTCCCCCTCTAACTTACGACTACTAGCGTTCAAATCATTGTTAAATTGCTTGAGCCCTACACCCAAAACTTAATGACATCAAATCGTATAACCAGTACTCCTTTTGGCTGACCTTTTTTTTTTTTTTTTTTTTTAGGTCCTAGCCACTGAAATCTCAGGAAAATAGGTGGCAGGACCTGCCAGAGTAAATAACTATAATACTCATGTTTTCCCCCTCAATCTGTAGAGGCAGACCAGGTATACTATAATACCTGGTCTGCCTCTACAGAGTGGAGTGTCGGCAACGATGGGTCCCATTAGGGGCCCAACGGCCAAACGACCAGAGAAACAACGGTACACGTCACTACACATATACAAGATCCATACACTTTTAAACCTCTAGCATTGACAGCGTTCTATTTCACACCTACAATGTATACTACGTGGAGATGGGAGAAACCCCTGCTGCCATTTGACACTAAACACACTCTGTCCACACGAAGGAGACATATGAGAATATGAAATTAATTCTGGAAGCAATGAAGTACAAAGACCACCAATGGCAGATCTGTGGAGACCTGAAAGTGATTGCAATACTGCTGGGCATGCAGTTGGGATACATGAAGTACTGCTGTTTCCTGTGTGAGTGGGATGGTCGAGCTAGGTACCTGAAAAAACCTGAACAATTTCAAGTACCTGAGCTAGGTACTTGAAATTGTCCTTTCAAGTACCTGAAAGGACAATTTCCACCGTTGAATGATGTTAAGGAAGGAATCTTTCTTGGTCTGCAAATTCGTGAGCTTTTAAAGGATGAAAACTTTGAGCGAATCCTCCAGGGTAATAAGAACGCAGCTTGGGAAGCCTTTAAAAGTGTTGGGCATGACTTTCTGGGAAACCGAAGAGCTGGAAACCATGTTGAGACTGTGAACAACCTTATAGAAAAGTATCATCAATTAGGCTGCAACATGTCACTGAAAATCCACTTTCTCAACTCTCATCTGGACTTCTTCCCTGACAACTGTGGTGCAGTGAGTGGTGAGCACGGTGAGTGATTCCACTAAGACATTTCAGCAATGGAAAGAAGATATCAGGATAGGTGGAATGCTTCTATGCTTGCTGACTACTGTGGGATAGTAACAAGAGATGCCCCGGAAGTTGAATACAAGTGAAAAGAAGCCGCTCTTGTGAATAGGCCAACACTTTGAGAAAGTACTTTCGGTTCCTGTGCAGTTTTCTTGTGTTCTTTTTTTTTACATTTTAATTAAAAACAACTGTGATTTATGTTGTATCAAGAAAATGTAAATATGAGATAGTTTTAATATTACTTTTCATTCCAACTACTACTGAAATTACTATATTCTTAGACAATAGCGAAAGTACGTATCTCTAAAACGAGAGATACAGTGGCACATGGGGATGGTCTGCCTGTACCTCACCCTCCAGAAGAGTTACTAATAAAAAATTTTTTATTAATATCAAAACTTACTAATAAAAAATTTCTGAAGTCATATTCATTTTTCCCGACCCAAAATTAGTAAAGATTGCCTATTTTAAGATAGGAAACAAATTCAAAGAATTTTTTGTTTAACAGTGTTAACACATCTAAGGTTGAGCGATTCTTTCGAAACCCACTCCGATTTCTGTTTAACAGATTGTTAGTTTCTAGAAACCATGTTTAGCTACCTGTGAACCATATTTTCTAAGACTTTGCCTAAGCAGCTAGTCAGTGAAATTGGCCTGTAATTATGTAGGATGGTATGATCCTTCCCTACTTTTGGAAATTCTAGGACAATTGAGTGTGGGTAAGTATTTTCTAAAAATATTCAGTTGTAGAATTTCAACAGGGAGCTCAATGCTTTGTTATTTAGTTTTTTTAACATTATATAGTAGTCATTATCCAGACCAGCAGCAGTACTGGATGTTTTATTGAGATACTCTAAAAGTTCCGTTAATGTGGATGGCTGATTGTATGTGTGTGATACCATAGTAGAGAAATTTACTTTATGTTGTTCTGCAGATGCCTTAATTTGTTGAAAGGTTTGGCTGTAATTGGATACTGCTGATATACTGGCAAGCGATTTGGTTAATGCAGTTGCTATTTCTGTTGGTGTGGACAACTCCTGTCCTTTCCAGTTTAGGGTTGAGGCTGGAGACTGCATGCATTCACCATTAAGTGCTTGGATTTTCTTCCGTATGTCCTTGTTAATGGTGGAAGTAAAACTACTACAGGCATCTTTCTTTTCTTTTCTTTTCATTTTATTTGGCAGAACTTGGCCTTGAGTCTTTTAAAGTTAATAAGATTACCAGTTGTAGGGAATTTGCAAAACAAATCCAAGCTCATTTTTTGTCTATTTACCGTGTGTGTGCATTCCTGACTATGCCAGTAACTGCTGTTTGTTTTTCAGGTATTGCCGAAGTAGCAACTTGTAATATCTATATAACTATAATACACAAGAAAAGCACCCGGGGTGGATTGGATCTATCCAGGTATATTAAAGGAGGCAGCAAAGGAAGTAAGCAAACCCTTAGCCATAATTATGAGAGCTTCCTTGGACTCAGGGGAGGTACCCACAGACTGGAGATGTGCAAATGTCACCCTAATTCACAAAGGAAGATCAAAGGCTGACACAAGTAATTATAGACCTGTGACTTTTTCGGTTCCAGGAAAATTAATGGAGGCACTAGTTAAAGAAGCACTGCAGGATCATTTAGACAAGACTTCAGCTATAGCTCGGCCACAGCATGGTTTTGTTAAGGGGAAGTCTTGCCTGACCAATTTGATTGGATACTATGATGCAGTCACAAAGGAACTGGATGCAGGGAATAACTTTGATATTATATACTTGGATCTTAGAAAGGCTTTTGATACTGTTGCACATGGAAGACTGCTGCACAAATTGGAGCAGTGTGACATTGAAGGCAAATTGCTGCTGTGGATAAAGGGGTGGCTGAGAGGGAGAAGACAGAGAGTGGTAATCAATGGACACTGCTCGTCGTGGACTAATGTTATTAGTGGAGTCCCTCAGGGCTCAGTGTTGGGTCCATTATTTTTTTCTGTATTTATAAATGATATTGATGATGGTATATATATAGGTATATATATAGGTATATAGATATAGGTATATATATAGGTATACTTGCGTGTACACCAATGCTAGGAGTTTAGTAAATAAATATGATGAATTTGAGGTATTGCTCAAAACATCAAAGGCAGATATTGTTGGGATATCAGAGACGTGGTCTCACACAGATATAAGGGATGCAGAACTGCAATTTGGTGAGTACAACATCTACAGAAAGGATAGACAGGATAGGAAGGGGGGAGGGGTTATGCTATTAGTTAAGAAACACATAAAAACCAAGGAAGTGAAGTCAGTCGACATCGCTGGACAGTGCAGTGTTGAGTCAGTTTGGTGTGACATAAGCATTGGGAGATCAAAATTGAGAGTAGCAGTGTGCTATAGGCCTAATGACTCTGATGAGTATAATAAGAAACTGTACAGGGAAATAGAGTGGGCCAGTAAATCAGAGAGTCTTATAATGGGAGATTTTAATTTCCCAGATATTGACTGGAATTTGGGGGCTGGTCACTCACACACGAGCAGGGCTTTTGTGGATTTATTGGATGATTGTTTTCTACATCAGCATGTTCGGGAGGCAACTAGAGGGAGGAATACTCTTGATTTGATTATCAGCAGTGATTCTTCATGCATTAAGAATCTGCAGATAAATGAACCAGTAGGTGGCAAGGGATGCAAAGAAAAACAGCAAAGAGTTCTTTACTTATGTTAACTCTAGAAGGAAGGGGATGAATCAGATTGGTCCACTTGATATTGATGGGTCAACTGTTGATGATCCTGCTCAGGTAGCTAACAAACTAAATGCATATTTTGCATCGACATTCACACATGAGGAGTTATTCAGCAAGGGGAATGCCAGAGGTGTATTCAACTCTAGCAGTAAGCTACAGAATCTTGAAATAACTGGGAGTAAAGTGGAGGAGAAACTGTTGAAGATAAACACAAGAAAGGCACCCGGGGTGGATGGGATCTATCCAATTATATTAAAGGAGGCAGCAAAGGAAGTAAGCAAACCATTAGCCATAATTATGAGAGCTTCCTTGGACTCAGGGGAGGTACCCATAGACTGGAAATGTGCAAATGTGACCCCAATTCACAAAGGAGGATCAAAGGCTGACACAAGTAATTATAGACCTGTGAGCTTAACTTCTGTTCCAGGAAAATTAATGGAGGCACTGGTTAAAGAAGCACTGCAGGATCATTTAGACAAGACTTCAGTTATAGCTCGGACACAGCATGGTTTTGTTAAGGGGAAGTCTTGCCTGACCAATTTGATTGGATACTATGATGCAGTCACAAAAGAACTGGATGCAGGGAATAGCTTTGATATTATATACTTGGATCTTAGAAAGGCTTTTGATACTGTTGCACATGGAAGACTGCTACACAAATTGGAGCAGTGTGACATTGGAGGCAAATTGCTGGTATGGATAAAGGGGTGGTTGAGAGGGAGAAGACAGAGAGTGGTAATCAATGGACACTGCTCATCGTGGACTAATGTTATTAGTGGAGTCCCTCAGGGCTCAGTGTTGGGTCCATTATTGTTTTCTGTATTTATAAATGATATTGATGATGGTATATCAAGCTTAATGTCCAAGTTTGCAGACGATACAAAGGTTGGTAGGGTTGTCAAGGACACTACTGACACTATGCTACTGCAACAGGATCTGGAAAGGTTGAGCAGATGGGCTGAGAGGTGGCAAATGAAGTTTAACATTGACAAATGTAAAGTACTACACATGGGAAACAGCAACTCCAGAGCAACGTATCAACTCAGTGGTAGAGAATGAAAGGGACGTGGGGGTGGTTGTGTAGGCAAATATGAAGTTCTCTGAGCAGTGCAGACGGGCTGCGAGAGTAGCTCATGGTGTATTGTCAATGATTTATAGGAATTTTTCTAGCAGGGATAAGGAGGTGATTATTCCCTTGCATAAGGCAATGGTCAGGCCACACCTAGAGTACTGTATACAGGTCTGGAGGCCTCATTTCAAGAAGGATGTAGAGCTGCTGGAACGAGTACAGAGAAGGTCAACAAGATTAGTGAATGGAACAAAGGGGTGCTCTTACGAAAAAAGGCTTAAGTTTTGCAAATTACAGTGTCTGGAGACTAGGCACCAGCGAGGTGATCTGATAGAGGTGTATAAAGCCTTGAATGGTTTGAGCATGCTCAATGCGGATGGGATTCTTCCTCTCGCTCAGAATAATCACCTGAGAGGGCATAAATTCAAATTGAGGAAAGACAGATGTAGGATAGACGTACGGAAATTTGCCTTTAGCCAGCGGGTGGTTGGTTGATGGAACAGACTTCCATCCCTTGTCGTGGAAGTTGATAGTCTAAATAAGTTTAAGGCTCAGCTGGACATGTATTTCGAACGAACAGAGGGGTGAAATGGAAGTGGTTTTTTTTTTTTTTTGGCTGATGCTGCATAAGCTTGCTTTCTTGCATCAAATGCCTCTACTAATGCTAATGCTAATACTCGTACAAACAACCAGATATAATAATATCTGGTTGGTTGGTTGGTTGTATGATCGGTGACATTATCTATGGGCTGGGACTGGACTATGTCATCATCAAACTGAATTAGAGAGCCATATTCATATCAGTGTGCCCTACGGAATTTCCAAGTGGAGCGCTGCAATGGGGACGAGTTTACTCATGTTTGAATCTTGCAAAGGATCGGTAGATGATCGCTATTTAGTGGGTTATTGAGAACTGATCACTCATTTATTTTTATTGGCATATAGGGAGGGAAAACAGATTGATGTCATGGATCCTGTAGAAAAATGGATATATATGGGCTTAACAGGGCTAACAGGGTAGGATGATGAGCGTCAAGCAGGGATTCTATTAGTTTGCCTCTTTTGTCATTTTTGGAGATTACTATAGCAGATGATTAGCATTGAAGTCCCGAAGTAAGCAGAATGGAGATTTCTAAGTCATCTGAGGAAAAAGAGAAATTAAAGAGGGAGATATATAGAAGCTATTGTGAGAGTGATACTAGTTATAATGTGCAATGTCACCACTTCAAAAGGAGTTTGAAGAGACTCCTTCTGAAGTGGTGACAATAATTGGCACCCCTCCATGAGCTGGCACGTCAATACTCCTATCTCGTCTAAAGGTAGTATAATTTTTAATGATAGGTAGGACACACCTCCTGTGAATTTAAAAGAGGTTTTTTTTTTTTTTTTTTTATGAAACCACCAAACTCGAGAGGTGTTAGAACTTGTAGTACTTAGTACCATGCATGGGTTGGAGATTGAGGAGACAAAAGAAGATATTTGTTGACATTAGACTTGAACTTCTGTAGACCATAATTTTCAGAAAATACGTATAAAGGAAGGTTGTTCCAGAAAACGGCAGTTGAATGAATAAATGAGGAAGATGAAAAGTTTGTTTTGTGAGTTTGAAGATGGACAGTAAATGGATGTTGGCTGGTGGCGGCACATCTTCGGACTGATATGAAAGAGAGAGAGGGAATTATAGAAGCCAATTCAGAAGAACAGTGCCCATGGAAGTATCTGTAGAAAGGGCATGCAGCAGAAACAGTACGTCTATGAGACAGAGAGTGGAGAGAGTCTGTTAGAGATGAGTCATTAATTAACCTAACTTCCCTCTTCTGAATGGAATCTAGAAGCCTGAGAGAGGTTTTGGGAGCATTGCCCCAGATGTGGGAACAGTATTCCATGGTAGGGCAGATTTGTGATTTGCACAGAGTGAACAGCTGTTTGGAAGAAAAGTAACACTGAGAGCGAAAGAGAAAACCAAGTTTTTTAGATGCAGAGGAAGCAATATTTGTAATGTGCTTGTGCCAAGAGAGATTATAAGTCAAAGTAATCCCCAAAAGAGACATATCAATTTGCCCAGAAATAGGAGTGTCACCAAAGATAAGCATAGGAGCAGAAGAATCCTTTTTGCGAGATATAAGACAGGACTGAGTTTTAGAAGGATTGAAATCAACTAAGTTGTCTTTGTCCCACTGGAGAATTACCTGGAGATTGGCATTTAAGGGATTGGTAGTGGACATTTGAGAAGTTGAAGCTGATTGAGCAAGGCAAGTTTTCTCAAACTGGAAAGTGGAATGCAATGTGCTATCATCAGCTAAACTAAGGATAGGATTTCCGGTCAACGGAAGAAGGTCATTAATATACAAGAGGAAAAGAGTGGGGGAAAGAACTGAACTCTGGGGGACACCAGCATTAGTAGAGAAGTTAGAAGACAGAGAGCCATCTGCTATCACCCTCAGTGAGCGATCAGAGAGAAAACTGGATAACCACTTACAAAAAACAGTTGAAAAACCATAAGATGGAAGCTTGTTTATAAGACCTTTAGCCAAACACGATCAAAAGCCTTTGAGATGTCAAGAGCAACTGCTTGTGTTTACCAAACTTTTCCATTGAATTTGCCCATAAATGGGTAACATAAATGGCCAGATCACCAGTAGATTGACTAACGGAATCTATACTGGCGATTCTTGATCAGATGGAAGGTTTCTAGATAGTTTGAGACGGCAGTTAAATATTTGTATTGACGATTTATTGTAAACTCTACTGACTTGGTTGTCGTGCCGGAGTATAAACAGAAAATTTATTTATTTATTTTTTAGTTAATTGATTTCTCCATTACTTTAGAAAGAGTAGAAATAATTGCAATGCGACAATAATTGGATGGGAGGGATTTGTCATCCTTTTTAGGAACTGGCTAGATATGAGCAAATTTCCAAGCAGAAGGAAAAACACCTTTGGAATAAGAAAGTAAAAAAGGCGGCAAAGAACAGCAGTAAGTTCAGGAGCACTGGTTTGGAGAACAAGTGGAGAAATACCATTAGGACCTGAAGCTTTCTTAGCATCAAGATTCATCAAAATCCTTCTGACATACTTTTGACGGAAGACCACAGGAAGCATTGAATGGGGCATATTGGGAATGGTGGGAGATGTTTTACCAAGATCATTAATACTTGAGTTGGAAGAAAAATGGGATGCTAGCAGGTCAGCTTTATCCTTGGCTGAAGTGACAATAGAACCATCTGGTTTTGACAGAGGTGGGAGCAGAGATGGGCAAAAGTTGCGGCCAATAGTTTTGACAAGAGACCAGAATGCTTGGCTACCATTAGGGCAAGAAGCAAGTTTTCTACTCTGTCTGTTCAAAATCTAGTTTGGACTGATTAATAACTGCTTTACAATTGTTGCGAGCTTTGGTGTAGGCAGAAAATGAAACTGAAGAATTGGAAACAAACAAGCCAATTACGATATGCAACATTCTTCTCTTGAACAGCCTTAGTACATTTATTGGAAAACCAAGATTTAGATAAAGGATGAGATTTTAAGGTGGAATGTGGAATAAAAGATTCCATTCCTACAAGAATAATTTTACTGACACTATCTGAGCAAATATTGATATCAGAAGTTTTGAAACAGTAATCCGACCAAGGAAAAGAAGAAAAGAAACCTCGCAGGTCATCCCATTTTGAATTCTTGTAATGCCAAACAACACGAAGTTGGGAATAGCCATGAGATAAAGACTCCATTAGAGAAGAGACAATCATCAAGTTGTGATCTGAGGTGTCTAAAGGATCACTCTTCCACTTTCCTGTAAGGCTATGCCAGCTGGTTCATATCAAACAATAAGATCCTGCAAATCGTCTTTTGTATTCCAAAAGCCTGTACAATTCCATAGAAAAATTATTTTCATTATGTGGTTTTATGGATTGTTTTTGGTTCTGACAACTTTTTAGTTTTAATTTCCTTGTATTGATCCTATTTTTGTTTTATCTTTCTTAGGAAAGAAGGAGGCAGATCATGCCCATCTCATCGGTTGCATGTAGTTCTAAAATTCCATCATCTGACTCATGCTATTCATCGATGTACATTCTGGTGGAGAATTATGGTTGCTGTTTGATAGTTTCTGTCACTTTTGGTTTTATTGTTGAAGAAACATCAGTTGGTATGGTAATTGAGTATTACTGGCTTGTTCAGTTGGTTGTTGCAAAGGACACTAGAAATAGAGTGCAATGAACATGCCCAATTAGCAAGAGATATATTCAGAGAAACTGATACATCAGTCTGAATCCCTGATTTAGATGAACCTGATTGGAAATATTGAGCAACTTTAGCATATGTATGCTTTGTCTCTGTTTTGATTATTTGTCTTCTCGCCTCTGAGTATGTCATTTAGTTCTCTTCTTTATATTTCTGAATTTTTTTTTTTCTTGCTTCCACAGTTCACATGTTTTTGAGAAAGCCTGGTGGTTACCTTTACAATTTTGGGCAATGTGGAGTGGTAATGGTGCAGTGAGATTGGTTATGCTCCTTTGACCCACAATTAGGACATATTGCCTCACCTCGACATGCAGTTTGGGAGTGTCCATACTTTTGGCATTTGTAGCACCTAATGGGATTCAAGATGTATGGTTGGACACATAAATATAGATAGCCTGCTTTCATAGTTGTTGATAAGTTAGGAGAGTTAAAAGTGAGAACTATGCTCCTTGTTAGAAAAAGATTACCATCTTTTCGAGTCGTGATTCTCCTTGCTTGGATGACTTTTGCTTGTGTAGCTCATGGACAATTTTCTATTCTGCTACGGTTAATAAGTCCTATTCTGTTATTACTTCCATAGAAGAGTTGAGGATGGCACAGGGAGTAACTTTTATTGGGTGTCCTCCAAAGGATGTGAGCTTTAATAGCTTTGCAGAATGTTTATGTTGGGTCTACCAGAAGTCGTCTCTACCAGAAGATTGCCCGGCTGGAGTTGCCTTACTGATTTAGATGAACCTGCAGCAGTTTCAATGCATTTCTGCACAAGGAAGGGAGATAATTTACTCAGAGGCTGGGCTGGTAGAAAATGCAAGGTGAGGAAAACTGGTATCTCCTCTTGAGGGGTTGTTTTCAACCTCTTCAGTTGAGAAAGGTCATTTTCAGCATAATTTAAGGTCAATGGCTCTAAAGGAGGAAACCTATTGTATCCATCTTTACTCCTTTCAGAACTGGGAGAGTAGATTTCTTCTCCCAGGTTACTGGCTCTGCCATGGGAATGTACTTTTTTTTTTTTTTTTTTTTAGGAGCATTAGCAACTAAGGCCATATTGCTCCCGAGATATGCAGTGGTCATGGGCTCAAACCCCAGTCTAATCAAGAAATGTGTGCTACTCACTGCTGCTCCTGCCCACCTGGCTACGGAGGCGCTGGGGAGATAGGACAAGTGCTGCTAGAGTGACCAAGTAGTATAAAAGTTAGTGTTAGTTTAAAGGAAAAAAAAGCAAGGTGGTTTTTCTTATTAAACTTGCTTACAGTTTGTAAGACTAAGTTTGTTATTGATTAAAGAGAACGTAAAAAACTTTTCAAGCTGAAGAACTATGGCTTGGAGTGGAGTAAATGTTCTATGAATCACTTGGGAAATCGCTTTATCACTATAATGCTTGCCACCCAGAGGCTCAAATTTTTTGCTGTACTCCTAGATTTAGTGTACACCTATTATACATACACCTGTTTTTATAGGTGTACTCTTCTTTGAAGAGCATTCCCACTTTGCTATAGAAATGTCCTTGAGGTTTGCCAGAAGATAATTTATCTAATTTAGACAATTTCAGAAGAGAGAAAGGGAACTTCCCATGCAATCTCTGATGAAGCACAAATGAAACATATTAAGCAAAAAATAATGGAGAAACTCTGAGAGAGTAAAGTTTCCCTTTTTTGAAAAGTGAGTAACTTACCCCATGTGGTAGTAGTAGTAATAGTGGTATGTGATGCAAGAAAGCAAGCGTATGAGCTTATGCAGCATTAGCCAAAAAAAAAAAAAAAAAATTCATACAACCATTTCCTCTAAATGTTTGTCCAGTTCCTCCTTAAATTTATTTAACCTATCAACTTCCATGACAGATGGAAGTTTGTTCCAGCAATTAACCACCCACTGGCTAAAGGCAAATTTCTGCACATCTATTCTACATCTATCTTTTCTCAATTTGAATTTATGTCCCCTTAGGTTCGTAATCTGAACAAGTGGAAGAATCCCATCAGAATTCAGCATACTCAACCCATTCAAGGCCTTATACACCTCAATCAGATCACCTCGCAGGTGCCTAGTCTCCAGTTGCCACTTCTCAGCCCATCTTCCCAAATTTTCTAGATCCTGTTGCAGTAGCACACTGCCATTACTGTAATTAACAACCCTGCCAACCTTTTTTATCATCTGCAAACACTTCGACACTAAGCCTGATATACTTTCATCAATATCATTGATAAATATACAAAATAACAGTGGACACAACACCGAACCCTGTGGAACTCCACTAATAACATTAGTCCACGAAGAGCAACACACATTGATTACCACCCTGTCTTCTCCCACTCAACCATCCTTTTATCCATTGTAGCACCTTACCCTTAATACCACTCTGCTCCAATTTGTACAGTTGTCTTCCATGCGCAACAGTGTCAAAAAAAAGCTTTCCTGAAATCCAAGTATATGATATCAAAATTATTTTTTGTATCCAGTTCCTTTGTAACCACATCATAATATCCAATCAAATTTGTCAGACAAAACTGATTTTTGAAACCTCTGAAAATAAGCAAACCCCTTCAGCAATTAGATAGTCTTAACCTTATTCCTGATTTTACTAATATAAGGATTTTTTCCCCCACATAAAGAAAATTTGATTAATACATTCTCAAAATTGAATAAAAAAAATTGTAGCACAGATCTCTATTTCAGCCAGAACAGTCTTCTTGAAAAGTGTTCAGTTTTTACAAATTAATAATAACAAATAATGAGTAATGTATGATTTTTGCAAAGACCAAATAAATTGGGTCTTTGCAAAACTAAAATATGCTAATATTTTATTTGACATAGCTCATCAAAATTTCATTCTGTTCTTTTTGGCAAAAATGAAAACATGCAATTTTGCACTGCTGAGTGGAAACGTGAACTAGTTGTCCAAAAAAAACCTTTAACTATTTTAGTTATTATCATTATCTTCTACAGTGATGATCAGGGCAAAAGTTATGAACTACTTTTGAGCTCTTCCACATATGAATTTTTTAATTTTTTTTATTTTATTTCAGGGTAGGTGGCTAACACTGAGCACACTCCACTAACATTAGAGGAAAATTTGTTAAAGATGGACATAAAAAGGCACTTGAGGTAGATATAATCTATCCAATTATATTAAGAGAGGCAGCAAAGGAGGTAAGCAAATCCTTAGACATAATTATGAGAGTATCTTCAGATTCAGGGGCAGTCCCTATAGACTGGCGATGTGCAAACGTACCCCCCCCAATTCATAAAGGGGGATCAAAAGGCAATGTGAGTAATTACAGACCTGTTAGTTTAATGTCTATTCCATGGAAAATAATGGAATATCACTTGTTAAACAAGTAATGCAGGACCATCTGGACAGGCATGCAATTATACTACAATCACAGCACAGATTTGTTAAGGAGTGGTTTGCCTAACCAGTCTGATAAGTTAGTATGATGTGGTGACCATGGAACTGGATTCAAAAACAATTTTGACATTATATACTTGTATTTCATGAAGGCTTTTGATACTGTTGCTCATAAAAGACTACTGTACAAATTGGAGTAATGTGGCATTAAGGGCAAGTTACTGCTATGGATAAATGAATGGTTAAGTGGAAGAAGACAGAGAGTAGTTATCAATGGGAACTGCTCTTCATAGACTAATGTTATTAGTGAAGTTTCCCAGGGTTCAGTGCTGGGCCCGTTGTTGTTTTCAATATTTATCAATGATATTGATGAAGGAATATCAAGCTTAATGTCTAAATTTGCAGATGATCAAAGGTTGACAGGGTGGTTAATGACAATCATCAGGATGAGCTATTGCAACAAGATCTAGAAAAAGTGGATCAATGGACTGAAAAATGGCTGTTGAAGTTTAACATTGACAAAAGCAAGGTACTGCATATGGGTAGCAGTAACCCCAGAGTAACTTATCAACTGTGTGGCACTACACTCAGGGTAATGGAGAATGAAAAAGACCTGAGGGTAATTGTACAGTCAGACATGAAATTCTCCGAGCAATGCAGACATTTTGCCAGGACAGCTCATGGGGTTTTGTTAGTGATATAATACAAAAACTTTTCTAGCAAATTATCCCTTTGTTGCCACGTTTAGGCCACATCTTGAGTAATGTATATAGGTCTGGAGGCTTCACTTTAGGATCTGCTGAAATGGGTACAGAGTAAGGCAACCAGACTGCTGAAGGTAAAAAAAGGGTGCTCTTTCCTAGAAAGGTTTCAGTTCTGCAAACTGCAGCATCTCGAGACTAGGCACCTTTGAGGAGATCTTATCATGTTTAAGTCTTGAACGGATTGAATAAGCTGAATGTTAATGGCATTCTTCCACTGCTGAAACTACACACACACACACACACACACACACACACATGAAGGGATATAAATTCATGTTGATGAAGGATGGTTGCAGGATAGATGTGCAGAAGTCTGCCTTCAGCCAGTGGGTGGTTGATTGTTGGAACAGGCTTCCACATTGTTGGGGATGTGGATGGATTGAATAAATTAAAGGAAGAACTAGACAAATTCTTGAAGGGCACAGATGATAAACTGTGTAGGTTTTTTTGTTTTTTTTTTGGTTGATGCTATATAAGCTTACTTTTTTGCATCATTTGCCATTACTACTACATTTTGGGGGAAAAAACTGAGAGAAGAGAAAATTTAACATTTAACTGAGAGAAGAGAACTGTTTACAAACACTTTGAGGTATATTTAAGAAGTGGTAGTGAAATGGGTTAAAGTGATGTGGAAACTTGGTGGAGTAAGAGCTTACATATTTTGTAGTTGATAGCTGAAAGTAACTCACTCCCAGTTTTTTGAGGCATAAACTCTTTTGAGGCATAAGCTCTTTCATGCTCTGCTTTCTGGTTTGATTTTTCTACTTGCAAAACATATCTTTAGATTTCAGTTAGTATTATAATAAAGGAATTTTTTGCTCTACATAATTAATATGTATTCATGTTTAATACAAAACTTTCTTTATTCATAATTCTTAGAAAATTAGGTGTACTTTTCAGTGATTCATTTTGTCAATATTGTTTAAATTAAGTTTAATTTAAATTGTCTAAATTAGTTAAATTAATATCATTAATATGATATTATTTTTAAAAACTTTTTTTGTAAACACTTTTTACAAATTTAGTTATGATCTTAATTTCAGAATACATGACCTTTAAGTTATAATATTTATTTTTTCATCTTGTGTTTAGGGATGTGTTAGTTCTTGGCTTGGTTGACTTGTTTACAAGCTTTTTAAGTGGAATTGTAATATTTTCGATGCTTGGTTTTATGTCAAAGACAATGAAAAAACCATTCTCTGAAGTTGTTGATGCAGGTGTGTATTTTCATTTTTTATTATGGTATTCTTCATACTGATTAGTGAATTCTCTCAGTTAATCTTAACCCAATAGCCAATTCTAAGATATAATATTTACTTTTACATCTTGTTTTTAAGGATGTATTAGTTATTAGCTTGGTATAAGTGAATGAGACATAGACTTGTACGCAAGTCTATGTCTCATTCACTTATCCCCGAGCCACAGTACAGCACTCTAATCTGGAGCATGATTTCCCTTTAAATACAATTTGATTGATTAACAATGAAAATTAAAAAAAAATTATGTTAATAAAATTAATCAATTTAATTGATTAATTGACAATATTACACTAAGTTAATAGATTTCTAAATGCAGTGGTACATATTATGCTATCAAGTTCAATTATATATTACCTTATGGCACTACATTTGCAGAGTTTTAAATTATCAATAATCTTACTAAAAGTAAAATTTCTTAGCTAAAAAAAAATATATGCCAACCTGATTAGTAACTTCGAGCTACTTGTTTGTTTGTTATTTGGTTTTTAGGAGCATTAGCAACTAAGGCCATATTGCTCCGGGGATATGCGGCGGTCATTCCATGACCTTTCCACATCCTCTGTATTTGGTGATCACGGGCTCGAATCCCGGTCTAATCAAGAAGTGTGTACTACGCACTGCTGCTCCTGCCCACCAGGCTACAGAGGTGCTGAGCTACTTGTTTAGCACAATTAAAACCGTACAATTCCACTACGCTACAAGTAGGCCTGATGTAGCCGAGTGGTCAAGAGTGAGAGTGCAGGAGCACATGCTCTTTGAGTGGACTGGGGTTCAACTCTGTGACTGCTAAATATGATTAATGTTTGTATTGATAATTTATTGTAAACTCCACTGACCTGATGGTCATGCTAGAATAAACAAGGTCACAAAGTCAAGGTCATAAACAAGGACATTTTTTAACTTACTGCACTATTCAATCCAAATAACTGATACAAAAGCTCTACAAATGATGTCATAACTTAAGAATCTCTAAATCTAGCTAAATTTAAAAATATGCTAATGAATGTGACAAAGATTATCTATTTCTTAAACACAATTTAATATGTTAATTAATCAAAAAGATGATAAAAATTTCCAAAAAACTTATCTCCTAGGAGCTCAAAATTCTTTGTCTCGATATATTAGCTAGATTAAGATATTTGGGTAATCTGTGTTGCTTCGACAATAGATCTGATAGAACAGATTAGAAAGGTGAGGTTTCTCATCTTTAAACTCTTTCAAGTAACTTATCTTTTTAAGATGAAATCTCCATATGTGGACACAGTATTCCCAGTGTAGTCAGTTTTGGTGCAAGGATTTTTTCAGTATTATTGAGGATATCCTGTTTGGTGTGGTGTGAGTTAGTAAGAAGCAAAGAAACAATGATAATGGGAGTAATCTATACACCAGAAGATATATGATGAGAGTCTTTACATGCAGATGGAATGGGCAAGCAATGGGCATGAATGTCTTATTATGGGTTACTTTAATCTGCCTCAGATTGATTGGAATAAGTGGGAGGAAATCACATGATGGGAAAAAACTTTTTTTAAAATGAAATAGATGATTATTATTTGTACCAGCATGTTAGAGAAAGTACTAAGGCTGAGAGTATTTTTGGCCTGATCATTAATAACAAATCAGATGAGATCACAGGGTTTAAAGTACAGGGACCATTGTCACGAAGTGATAATGCAATCATCAGTTGAAAAATGAAGAAAGATATTGCAGTAGTTAAAGGTACAGGTCTTAACATCAAAAGAGGAGACTTTGACAGTTTGACAGTGAACTGGGCTAAGGGATGGCGAATACATTTGAATTATGGAATACATAAAGCAAAAATCATGGTATCCATGAATGCATATACACCTTTAAGATAATATTGCAGGAGAAAGATGCCAAAATGGATGCCGTGACCTTTAAGATAATATTGCAGGAGAAAGATGCCAAAATGGATGACTGCATAATGTTAGAGAAACATTATGTACCAGCATGTTAGAGAAAGTACTAAGGCTGAGAGTATTTTTGGACTGATCATTAATAACAAATCAGATGAGATCACACGGTTTAAAGTACAGGGACCATTGTCACGAAGTGATAATGCAATCATCAGTTGAAAAATGAAGAAAGATGTTGCAGTAGTTAAAGGTACAGGTCTTAACATCAAAAGAGGAGACTTTGACAGTTTGACAGTGAACTGGGCTAAGGGATGGCGAATACATTTGAATTATGGAATATGTAAAGCAAAAATCATGGTATCCATGAATGCATATACACCTTTAAGATAATATTGCAGGAGAAAGATGCCAAAATGGATGACTGAAGATTTGTTGTTATGGGGGTTTGATGGTGCATAAGCTGCTATGCTATAATGCGCCTATTCATTTATAATGTAAGGAAATGAGAAACTTTCATAAAATCAGAAATGATTAAAAAGTTCAGTTAGCTTAAGATAGTTGAAAAATTCAGAAATATTTGCTTTGTCACCAATGAGATTTCTCTAAAGTTATTGGTTTATAAAGATTTACCAGTGATAGCAGGATTGAAGTTCTGTCTAGTCTATAGTAGGTGCAGTCAAGGAAAATGTGTTTAACAGTCAGATTTATATAACAATGTGGACACTGTGGTGATTATCTCCCGTGAGTAAATAAAGGTGGGTCAGATGAGTATGACCTATTCTTGCCCTTGAAAGGACTATTTCTTCTTGTCTTGATGTACGGATACTGGAGTGCCAAATTTTCAGATAATGCTTAAACTGCAAGAGTTTATTATTAGTTTGAGAGTGCCAGATTGTTGTTCATTCTGATGCAGCATGAATGATTAGTGCGTAGTATGGTCTTCGGTATGTCTGGTCGAAATTCTTTCAGTAAATTCGGTAGAATCTGTACTAATGCTCAGCCTATGCTTCACATTATTAATAATACTGTTTAGAAATTGATTTCTATGAATTAATGTTACTTTGTTATTGTCCGTTAATGTTACTGAAAATAATTGCATTTTTTCAATAGCATCTGAGGCTTCTAACAACTTTTTTTCCTTTTTGAGGATCTTTTAAAAATTCCAAGTAATGAATTGTTATGACAAATCAATATGTCTGCATGTACTATTGTCGTATCTCTTTTTTGCAATGACTCTGAAAGAATCGATAGCTCAAACGATACATCGTAAATCAGGGCTAAATTTAGAACAAACCATTTGGATGAAATTCGTTTATATAATCCGTTGAACATGGATTGTTCAGTTTTGTTTCGGTTGTTATCTTTACTGGCATTTTCAAAATGATGGCATAAAGATGCAAAATTTTGCTAAACTGCTGATACGGTCCTAAAGGAGCTGGCCACCCACCTTACATTAAATACCTGTCCAATCCTTTTAATTTCTTCGCTGATGCTGGTAGCGCAAGTTTCTATTTCTCTCTGGTTTTTTGGAGATTGATTGTATAAAGTGTACAGCTTGTCCATAAATATTTGAAAATGGTTAATTCCCTGAACTTCTGATGTTGCATCTCCAACTGATAACTGAAGCCGATGGTTTAAACAATGATCAAATTTGGATATTTTTATAATAATTTATATCCAACTCCAGATTTTCTGTCCAACATAACACTTGCCCCATCGCTTGTGAAAGAAATTAAATAGTGTTTTAAATAATATTGTCATCAAATCCATATTTTTCCAAGACATTTTAAGAGACACGCTGTTATTGTGAAAGCTGTTTGATCTGACAATTCAATTAAATCAAGAAACAAGTAATGTGGATCTTTCATTTTATTGGTTTCACATTTTAAATAAATAATCAGAGTAGATTTCTTGTTTAGAGTGGCAGACTCATCAATGAGAATTGATAAGTTTCAACTTATGTCTACAATTTGTTGGCACAATTTTAATTTCATTTGCCTTTCAACATGCTCTATTATATTAGTAGCACGTAATCTTGAACGCAAACCATGAGCAATAACAGTGCTATTCAATTCTTGAAGTTGTAACAACTCAAAATGGTCAGAATATGGTCGATCATGTTTTGCAATATAATATACAGTTCTAAAAACCTTACAGGTACTAGAAATTTCGGAGTCATTCATTTGAGCAATTACTGCTTCTAAATGTTGTTCATTTGCAGCTTGCAAGATTTATTTCAGCCTGTATATGTGAAGTACTTTTTGAAAGTTCATAAATTTTCTTATGCAACGATGTCAATTGTGCACTTCTATCTTTGCCATAAGATGATACCACTACCAGGCTCCATTCCTTTGAAATGCTAACTCCCTGCATTTTAGACGGCCTTAATTTTTTTTACAGCAGCACAAGTCAAACATCCTAATTTTCCGGCATCGCATGTAAGCAAGGATATGCTTTCTTCTCAGTCCACATGTCAGCATTCCAAATGTGGGGCCAATTAAATTTCAATTCTTTGTCACTGTTTCCCTCATCTTTAGATCTTGATGGAAAAGAAGAGGTCATGTCATTATCATTTCCACATGTTTGTACATTTTCTTGCATAATTTTCAGTTTTTTATCAAGATATCTATTTAATGTTGTTTGCTTGCATTTTTCGCTCATTTCGGATTAAATGAAAATGTCTTCTTTTAATTTTTAAATACTGAAATTAAGTAAATTTAAATTTATATATTTAATCCTGTAAAAATTAATTTTTACTTTAGAAGAAACAGTAATAAATAAATTAAATAATCTAAATAGTAGAGATTGGTCATTAACTCACATGTACATATAGATAACATACATATATGAATGACAAAAAAAAAATCCTCTACATCGTTCTCTAGAAGACTATATAATCATGTCACATCGACTATACAGTAAATGAATCGGACCTCAGACTCATGGTTCATACAACCAGTTCTAGCGGTCAGCTCATGGTGAATCAAAACGCAGTGTTTGCACGCATCACATTCATTGGATATATTTATCTAACACATTGTACTTTAGTAAGAAACGTTTAAGTTTCATTGCGAAATTTATATTTTTGTTTTTAAATAAATTTTTAAAGAAATCTATTAATTTTAAAGATTACTATTAATATATATTTTTAATAGCAATGGGTAAAATAGATATTATTTCTCCCTCCCCTTTGCCATTGTTTTATAATATAAGATGTATAAATTTAATGATTTTCTATTATGACATTTAGAAAAAAGGTACTGGATCGTCGTTCCAGTGCATTCCAGCCTGAATACACCACTGGCTGCACCTACTTGACTGTCAGATTTTGAACCATCAGTGTAGATTTTAGTAAAGTGGGGATACTTTTGTGTGTGAGAAAAATGTAGTTGTTGGTTATTAATAATTGTTATAGAGCCTTTACCCCATTGCCCAAAGTATTTATCACAATAAAGTGTGAAGGTAGTCCATAGGGAATCCTGATCTTTTGATTATCTGAGGATATCATCAAGTTTAATGTACCAGCTTTCTGTTAGATTCTGCAGTCTGATTCCAGCAGGCCGAATTGTTCTGGGTTTATTTGCATAGTGAGTTTTCCACTGAGGATCATGTAGTAGTGGCCAAACAGGATGGTAGACAGGCTTTTAATCTTAGCTGAGTAGTTCATCAACAACATCTTTCTTCTGATGCTAAGTGGAGGTTCATGAGCCTCAACATAAAGACTTTGAACTGATGATGTTCTGTATGCACCTAGAGCTATCCTAAGAGAGCTGTCCTCTGGTCTGAATCATGACTCAGACCAGAGCAGCAAAGCAAAAGGCTCAAGCTAATGGAAGTGCTGTGGCTCAGAGCAGAACTGAGGGGGGCAGTTGTCCTCTGACTCACAGCCTTATAAAATGCGCTGTTTGCTTGATGTTTGCAGAGCAATCGGGTACGGGACATGATACTGCCAAGGGGGTTGTCTTTGTGTGTGCACGATGCAAGGAGTGTATGATATCAAGCAACAACTCGGCGTTCTTGTGGGCATATATGAGAGCTTGAAGGACAGGGTGGATGCCCTCGAAGAAACTAAATTGAGGGGCCCATCAAGCTCTCAGCTGCCCACATCAACGCCAGAGCTTGCACTTGGGCATCGCGTGACACAGAGACAACCCCCAAGGCAGAATGCGCTGGTCCCGAAGGAACTAGTAGTTGTTGGTGACTCTATTGTCAGGGAAATGGGGAACATGCTGTGTAAAAAAGATAGGTGGAACAGGACCAGGGTATGTCTGCCAGGGGCAAAGGTTGATGACGTAGAGCGAATATCATCTTTTAAGGGCACAAAAGGTGATATAGTTGTACACGTTGGCACTAATAATATTAAGAGTAGGAGACCGGCAGAATTACTTAACAAGTACAGGTCACTGTTGAACAAAAGCCGAGAATTAGGGTTGAATTTGAAAGTGTCTGCAATTCTGCCCAGACACGATAGGAGGGAGTATATGATGAGAGCCTTGTCGATCAATTCGGCCCTGGAAAGATTGTGCAAGGCTCAAGGTGTAGAATTTTTTTTCAGCTTGGACTGTGGGTTTCCCATCCCTGTAGAAGCAATCTCTAACAGGAGAGATTGCTTCTACAGGGATGGGATACACTTAAATAGAAAGGGTGCAAGAATATTTGCTGATGCTATCGAGGCAGTGTTAGGTGGGTCGGAAAACTGCTAGCTTGGGGGGAGACAAGGACCAATAGATTGACAGTAGCCACTGGCAGAGGTGAAAGAGATTCTTGCACTGCTTCTATTAGAATGAGCAGAAGCCTGGAAAACAAGATGCATGGTATTTCAGAGACTGCTGGGAGCCATTGCGGTACAAGTAAACACATGGGATGTGTTAGGGTAGCTAAGAATAGAAACAGGTGCAGGTATACTTGCGTGTACACCAATGCTAGGAGTTTAGTAAATAAATTTGATGAATTTGAGGTATTGCTCAAAACATCAAAGGCAGATATTGTTGGGATATCAGAGACGTGGTGTCACACAGATATAAGGGATGCAGAACTGCAATTTGGGGAGTACAACGTCTACAGAAAGGATAGACAGGATAGGAAGGGGGGGAGGGGTTATGCTATTAGTTAAGAAACACATAAAAACTGACATAAAAAACTGAAAATTAATGGAGGCACTGGTTAAAGAAGCACTGCAGGATCATTTAGACAAGACTTCAGTTATAGCTCAGACACAGCATGGTTTTGTTAAGGGGAAGTCTTGCCTGACCAAATTGATTGGATATTATGATGCAGTCACAAAAGAAATGGATGCAGGGAATAACTTTGATATTATATACTTGGATCTTAGAAAGGCTTTTGATACTGTTGCACATGGAAGACTGCTACACAAATTGGAGCAGTGTGACATTGGAGGCAAATTGCTGCTATGGATAAAGGGGTGGTTGAGGGGGGAGAAGACAGAGAGTGGTAATCAATGGACACTGCTCATCGTGGACTAATGTTATTAGTGGAGTCCCTCAGGGCTCAGTGTTGGGTCCATTATTGTTTTCTGTATTTATAAATGATATTGATGATGGTATATCAAGCTTAATGTCCAAGTTTGCAGATGATACAAAGGTTGGCAGGGTTGTCAAGGACACTACTGACACTATGCTGCTGCAACAGGATCTGGAAAGGTTGAGCAGATGGGCTGAGAGGTGGCAAATGAAGTTTAACATTGACAAATGTAAAGTACTACACATGGGAAACAGCAACCCCAGAGCAACGTATCAACTCTGTGGTACTACACTGACAGTGGTAGAGAATGAAAGGGACTTGGGGGTGGTTGTGCAGGCAGATATGAAGTTCTCTGAGCAGTGCAGATGGGCTGCAAGAGTAGCTCATGGAGTATTGTCAATGATATACAGGAATTTTTCCAGCAGGGATAAGGAGGTGATTATTCCATTGTATAAGGCAATGGTCAGGCCACACCTAGAGTACTGTATACAGGTCTGGTGGCCTCATTTCAAGAAGGATGTAGAGCTGCTGGAACGAGTACAGAGAAGGGCAACAAGATTAGTGAATGGAACAAAGGGGTGCTCTTACGAAGAAAGGCTTAAGTTTTGCAAATTACAGTGTCTGGAGACTAGGCACCAGCGAGGTGATCTGATAGAGGTGTATAAAGCCTTGAATGGTTTAAGCATGCTCAATGCTGATGGGATTCTTCCTCTAGCTCAGAAAAATCACCTGAGAGGGCATAAATTCAAATTGAGGAAAGACAGATGTAGGATAGACGTGAGGAAATTTGCCTTTAGCCAGCGGGTGGTTGGTTGGTGGAACAGACTTCCATCCCTTGTGGTGGAGGTTGACAGCCTAAATAAGTTTAAGGCTTAGCTGGACAGGTATTTGGAATGAACAGAGGGGTGAAGTGGAAGTGGGTTTTTTTTTTTTTTTTTTTGGCTGATGCTGCATAAGCTTGCTTTCTTGCATCAAATGCCTCTACTAATGCTAATGCTAAAGAGAAGAATGTTGGATGGGTGCAAGATGAGGCAAGGTGCTCTCCCTGGCTGAGTCATAAACAGGTGCTCCGTAATCTAACCGAGATCTAATTAGGGACTTATATAAGTGGAGTAGAGTATAACTATCTGCACCTTAAGATGTACTGAAGATAACCCGGAGTATATTCATTTTCTTTGTGCAAGTGGTTCTTAGATATTTGATGTGTCCCTGAAAGTGCAACTTCTTATCAAAAATTAGCTCTAGGAAGCAAATACCATTCACAATTGGCCAAGTGCAACTCAGGTTCAGGACGTATTCTGCACTTGGTACAGAAATGTATGGCTAGATTTGTGGCTTGACAGTTTGTATCCATTTTGTGCCATCCGTAATTCAGTGTTGTTAATGGATATTTGTAGATGTCTCTCAATATAGTTCATATTCTGAGAATGGCAGGATATGGTAAGATGATCTGCAAAGAGATAGTCAACAGTGTTTGGAATGCTGTTTGTGATGTTGTTTATTCGTATTGCAAACAGAGGGTGCTAAGAGCAGAGCCTTGTGGGACTCCTTCTTCTTCTTGTATGTATGTTTGAGATAAAACCTGCCGGTACCTAACTTGGAAAGATCTGTGCCGAAGCCAGCTTTGAATAAAATATGGTAAATGGCCTCTCATATGAATAGAATGGAGATCTCTTAGGATATCATGGTGCCATGTGGTATCAAAGGCCTTCTCTATATTGAGGCATATCATGACAAGATGTTGGTTTCTGATGAATGCATTTCTTGTGTATGTTTGATTTGGCTTTTGTCGTTGGGGTTTAGGGAAGATCTATTCTTTCGAAAGCTAAACTGATTATTACTGGTTATGTTTTGGGATTCGAGGTACGAGGTGAGTCGATGGTGAACCATTTTTTCCAAAGTCTTACTCAGGCAGCTGGTTTAAAAAATTGGTCTATAGTTAGGAATCGAATGATCTTTTCCAGGTTTAGGTATGGCTATTATATAAGAATGTTGCCAGAAAGTGGGGAATATATGTTCTGAGAATATCCTATTGTAAAAGTTTAGCAATGACAATAGTGATTTCTGATTGAGGTGTTGGAGCATTATATTGTAGATTCCATCAGGACCAGGAGAGCTATTTCTTGAGGTATATATAGATTCTTCCAGTTCAGATATCATGAGTGGTTAGTTATGGGGTAAAGGACATTTAGTTTTGAAGTTCAGCTTCCTTTTCTCACTTCAGCTTTAATTTTTTGAAAATATGGTTGATATGCAATTGAGGTGGACAATTAACAGAACGCCGTTCCTAAGGCATTGGCAATTTCCTTAGCAGATGAGTTCTCCTTCCCATTCCAATTAATAATAGGAGAAATAACATATGATATTTACCATTTAGCTTCTTTATTTTGTCCCAGATTATTTGGGTATCAGTATCTTTGTTGGTAGGCGCCTCCGTAGCTAGGTGGGAAGGAGCAGCAGTGCGTAGCACACACTTCTTGATTAGACCGGGGTTCGAGCCCATCACTACCAAATATGGAGGATGCAGAAAGGTCAGGGAATGACCACTGCATATCCCGGAGCAATATGGCCTTAGTTGTTGATTCAGGAGGCAAATTTTATCCAAGGATCTTTTATTGCCTTCCGCCAGATATAATGAGCTTTGGTATGCCAATAATTTCTTATTTGAGACTGTGGGATGGTGGCTTTTGCAGCTGTTAGTATCCGCATTGTGATATGATCGGTGACAGTGTCAATAGCAGAAGACTCTATGATGTCATCATCAAAAGATACATGACTGCTAAATTTCGTTCAGTTTGATTTGGAAATTTTCCATTTTGTTATTATTATTATTATTATTATCTGTTAAATTATTTTGCCTTGTTCTATAGTCACTCATTTGTTACTGTCATCATTTTGTTTATCTTAATATGCATAACCATATTAAGGTATATAATAGCTGGGAGTATACAATGGCTCTGACATATTTTGCTGCAATGCCTTTGTCAGAGATGTAATACAGGTGCTGTTTCGCTAGTAGTTGTAGTAGACATTAGTAGTTGCTTTAATGGATTTACCGCTCAACTCAGTTTCAGAATAAATATAAATACCACTATAAAAAAATTTTTTTTTTGGAAACTTCTTTAATCTCCATTTATCACATTTTATAAAAATCTCTCTTATTTTGTTTTAGATCTCTATACAGGGTCTCTTTCTTTGACTTGTTTACTTCAAACCTATATTATTTCCCAAATGTGATAATTACTTGTCTTTATCCATTTTCTAAGATATTACTACTCAGATCAAACCAAAATTCAAATTTAAAGGAAAAAAAAAAAAAAAAAAAAAAAAATTATTCCCCCAGTATTTATTATTTAGCTGTAAAAATTCATTTCGCTATATTTATATTGGGTATAGGTAAAATTAATACTGATACAGGAAACTCTGTAAAATGGCATTTTACAAATTTTAAAGACTTCCAGAATTCTTTAAAATTTATCACATTTTAAAAAAAAAAATCATCATTTTACAATCTTGAAAATATTAAAAAAGGCAGTCTGGCACTTATATCAATGACTGCTTTGTCTTTAAGAATCTGTGCAAAAAAGGGTAATTTTTATTATCTTTTAGTGCCATCTCTTATTCTGTAAACTTAGTACAAATTGTTCTTTGCAAATTATGGCTTTGGATTCATACAGAGCTTGTGTGAGTTGGTGATGAGTTTGACTGACATAACTTTAGAACAATTGAGAACAAAGAGAGATAGAATTGCCCAGTAACAGCTGGGAAAATGTATTTTCCCAGCTGTTACTGGGAAAATACATTTGATGTGCACAGCAAGGTTTTTACTAGTATTATAACTACTAATATTATAACGTACAGCTTGTCTTTACTAATAACGTACAGCTTGTATTTACTAATATTATAACGTACAGCTTGTCATCTGCATGGGAAGTTATAATGATGGCAAAAATGAAACAGCATAAATTGAATTTCTCCACAGTACATTATTAAAATCAAAATGTCATGATGTAAATTGATAAAGATTGCACATTTTATTATAATTATTACTTAAGAAGAATGGTTATTTTTTTTATCCTCCAATAAGAAATTATTTTTCTTTGAAGCACATTCATTGATATTCTCTTTGATGTCATACCAGGCATGCATTTTAAATTGACATTAAAGTACACGATAAGGTTTGCTGTTATTTTTTCGTATTGTAATTTGTTGATATTTAAAAAATTGAACTGTTAGTTACATCTGTAATACTAGCATTACAAAAATAGTCATTATAAATGTTTACAAATAAGTTCAGTTGTTATTACTTACATGCTCATTGAAATGTACTTCTCCAAAACTGTTCAACCTCTCTTACCTCTCCAGAAATCCAGAAAATTTTTAAATCTGTCATCTCTCAATCCCTGAAGGTAATAGATTTTAAAGTTTACTGCATTACAATTAGTTCTTTGAGTTAGTTTCATATTTTTAATAGTAGTAATACTGTAATTTATACTACAGTGTTTTTTTATTTATTTATTTTTAGGTACTGGTCTAGCATTTATTGTATACCCAGATGGTATTAGCAAAATGCCTGTTTCAACTTTGTGGTCACTACTCTTTTTCTTTACCTTATTTATTTTGGGTATTGATTCCCAGGTAAGCATTTTATACATTTTAAAATCTGATGAATATCCCTAAACTTTGCCAAGTTGATATGTATAACTATATATTTTTTAAGATAGGACAAAAATAAGCAGAAAAACTTGTTATAAAAATATGATATAAGATTTACTTTTGAAGTAGTAAAAATTGTCAAGATTTACATTTAAAATTTTGCGCTTGTGCTTTCTGGTGTTTCCACCCAGATGCGTATGCATGCAGGAGCTACTAATATTGGTCAGACAAAGTTTTATGATTCATTAGGTGTTGTTGCATCATGCAGGTATAGTTGAGCATCATTATTTTATTAAAATTACGTTTATGCTCAGAAAATTGCTAGGGAATGCCACAAAAAGCTTCATAAACCAATAGGTGATAACATTTAATCATATCAAAGGTGATTTCATATGTTCAGTTTTCCCTTGGCATTAGAATGTCAATTGGAGCTGAAAGGAAGCGGATGTGCAATTTCTGCTCATAATGAAGGCAGCTGCTGTGATTAACTGTCTTCCCTCCATTCAGCTTTGCTTTGAGCAGGCTTCCGAGTCTCTGATAGTACTTTTTGGTCAGGCAAGCCTTGATTTCCTTGTTTTCTAACTGCTGAGCCTGCATCATCCCTAGGCATTGGTGGTATATTTCTGTCTATCCCGTGTTTTCCGATAATTCTGTAGAAGGCACTTTTGTCTTCATTGAAGGTTCAGTTTATTTTCATTGTTAGCTCTTTTTGTATTGGCATAGTCCCTTGCTGAGTGTGCTGGGTCTGTTTCAGTGTGTCTAAGTACAGTAAACCCCCGCTATTCGCGGGGGTTATGTTCCTGAGAAATGCTGCGAATACCGAAAACACGAATACTGAGTTATGGCTCCCATAGTAATAAAGGGGTTCCGTTCCAAAGTATGAAATATATAAGAAAAACTAGTCTAAAATTTTGTCTCTGTATGTATTATATGTACCTGCATAATATGACTATGTACATAGACAGTACATAGTGAAATGCAAGCATAAGGCATCAAAATGAAAATAAGAAACAATTTAATATTAAATGTAATATTTATTAGAAATTTCAAACCAGTGCCTTTGCTAGCTAAAACACTTATCCTGCCAGTGCTATCACCAGTTTCGCTAAAGTGTTGATAAAGGAGTTTTGTCCTTTCACGAATGATGAGTGAACTTAACGGAATTTTATTTTGAGTTCGGTCTTCTATCCACAGATTTAAAGCTTTTTCCATTTTTTCTAATTTAACATCACGAGTTACAGAGCAAATTTTTGAAGTAATTAGCGTGTTTTCACGGACACTACGGTGGATTTTTCTTCCGATCTCTTGATTGAATGTACCGTTGACTCATTGATTTTATAATGTTTTGCCACTGAGGAGACACTTTCACCATTAGAAATTTTGTCTAATAACTGAATTTTATTCGCTAATGTCATCACCTTCTTTGATCTTTTCACAATTCCCTTGTTATTCGTAGCGATATTTTTGTAGGGGTTAGAAAACAATTTGTCCACAATAACGTCACTTTCTTCCGTTAACACACTCGAAAAAGTCTGTTTTCACTAACACACTGCAAAACGATGTATTTTTCGCTTTTGTAAGCATATCAATTTATAAATTGATATATAAATTGATAAATTTATTCAATTTATAAAGCGCATAGCACATACTGAACAAGGATTAGCGAGAAACATCCACGCTCGCGATTTTGTCACCCCTCTCCCCCCACCCACTGAGCGCTGTTTTGACCGGGAAAGATAATTTTAGCCACGCCCATGTTTTTTTTTTTTTTTTTTGGCGGAAAATGTTCACGGCGATTTAAAATTCAACTTTTTTAGGTTTAATTTTATATTAAATCAGCAACCGCGAATACGCGAAACCGTGAATAAAGATACCGCGAATAGCGGGGGTTTACTGTATTCTCCTATTCTCTGATTTTTGGTCTGTTGACTGTGGATGCTGTCTCTCTTGAGGATGCTCATCACTTTTGAAATCAGTTTCTTACTCCTATTATGTCATTGGTACTGGGTCAATTGGCCTATCTCGACTTTTACTTCTTCTATCTTCTGCTGAAGTCTTCTTTCCCAGGCTGGCGGTTCCTTATTTTGCGATTCTTCTGCTGCTGATCCCATGTTTCTTTTCCATATATCCTAGTGGCTGCTATGGCAGCACAGTATACGGCTGTGTGGATAGCTTCCAGTTTTGCACCAGTGTTGTCGAGGTAATGTAGTTTTATTTAGTGATTGAGGTTTTTAGTTGGTCTGTGACTCTACAGGATTCTATTAGGTCTCTGATTCAGTATCACGTTTATCTCTGTGGGGTCCATTCCTTCTAATTGTGTTAGGGCCTTCTTCCACTCGTCTTCTATTCTGGTTATCATGACCTTGTCTCTTTCCCACTTCAGTTGCTCTGAGTTGTATTTCTTCTTGCTTTTCCTCCTCTGATTCCACGTTGTCCATATTCTTTGTTCTTTGTAGTTAATAGCTTACATCCATTTTTCCAGATTTTTTTCCAAGATTGCAGGGGCTATCAGGTTTTTCGTGACTATGGTCCTTCTCTGGTCCATTATTTGCTGTTCAGTGACCTGGATATCTGGGAATTGTTCCAACTTGGTATGAAGTTTCTACCTGTACATTGTTATGTCGGTCTCTAGCTTGGCTATTTTGTCATATGCTTGCATGATGTACATATTTATTTTGATGCTCCACTTCATGCATTGGTGTTTTCCTTCCTTCCTTCCTGGGTGATCACTAGTGCAGTTGCACAGGAAGCACTTCCAGTTGGTTGGGCTGGTTGGTCTTGCCCTTCTTTTGTGGTAGCCATATGGAGGACTGCGCCACTTACTCCACTGTCTTCAACTTCGGTTTAGCTTTGGATTACGTCCAGTGGTAGAGTTAGTCCTTGGGAGTGGTACCAGATGGCCCAACTATCTGCATTAGCTGTCATTTCGACTATGGGGAAGGTAGGTTTGCTGAAGCAATTTTGGCAATGTTTATTTTGTTTTATTATTATTGTTATATATATTTTTTTATTTCTCCCTGATTGGGGATTCCACCTTGTAACGGGTATTGCTACCAAGTACACAGGGTGGTTGTTGTTGTTATGTCTGGTGTTACTGTTGGTTGAGGAACTCTCTGACTATCTTACAGGTGTTCAGGATTGTAACTTTCGGGAGTTCCTTGTAGGTGTTCGATGGGAGACCTATTGCTGCTAAGCTATTATTATTATTATTATTATTATCCATATGGTGCAAGGAAGCCTGAGGCTTATGCTGCACCAGCCAAAAAAAAATTTCCCTTTTACCCTGAGAGAGAGAGAGAGAGAGAGAGAGAGAGAGAGAGAGAGAGAGAGAGAGAGAGAGAGAGAGAGAGAGAAGTAGAAAGGAATCACCAAGTAAGAGAAGAATGATGATATCCAGCTCAGGACCCTGGGCATGCCAAGCCATACTCACCAGATGTGAGCCCCTGGGGGTAATTATGTAGGGTCTTTGGCACCATATCTGGGGCCAAATATGGTTGTTAATGGACATGATGATTGGGATGGTCGTTACTTGTTGTTGTTATTTTTATTATGCCAGTCTCACAGTATGATGGAGATGCATTCAATTCTGCCAAAGTGGGACTTGAGCCCGTGTCCATCAGGCTGGTAGTCCAGTGTCGTAACCACTAGGCCATCATGCCCATCATTATTATTATTATTATTATTGCTCTTATATTATTTCTCCCCGATTGGGGGTTTCACCTCGTGACAGGTATTGCTACCAAGTACACAGAGTGGTTGTTGTTATGTCTGGAGTGTTACTGTTGGTTGAGGAACTCTGACTATTCTACAAGTGTTCAGGATTGCGACTTTCTGGAATGCCTTGTAGATGTTTACTGGGAGACCTATTGCTGCCAGGCTGTTATGTAGGGTTTTTGGCATCATACTGTTGGTTGACACGATGATCGGAATGGTTGTAACTTGTTGCATATGCCACATCTCTGATCTCCTGTCTTAGGTTCGTGTACTTCCTGATGTTTTCCACATGGGTTTTTTGCAGGTTGCCAGTGTTGGGTACCGCTATGCCAGTCAGATAGGTAGCCTTTTTCTTCTTGTCTACAAGGGTTATATCTGGTCTGTTGTGTGGGATTGTCTTATCCGTAATTATGGCGTGGTCCCAGTACAGCTTGTGGGTTGGAGTCTCTAGTACTGCCTTGGATTCGTACTTATAGTGCGATACACTTTCTTCGACGAACTGGTATTTCCTTGCTAGCTTCTGACATATTATCCTGGCTGCCTGGTCGCGTCTATGAGTGTACTCAGTCTGGGTGATCACCTTGCACCCCGCAGTGATGGGTTGGATTGTTTCTGAGGCCAGGTGGCATTGTCAACATGTGTCATTGAACACTCCGGGCTACTTGGCAATGTATTTTCCATAGTTTGTGGTGTTGATTACCTGGTCTTGGATGGCAAGCATGAATCCTTCAGTCTCGGGGGAGAGCATCCCACTCGTGAGCCATGCAGTGGAAGCAGTTTTATCTATCTGATCTTGATGGAGATCATTGTCTTCTCTGCCCATTTTTCTAGTTTCGTTTGTGCTTCCTGGTTGGGAGGGGACCCCTTACTTAGGTTGAGTGGGGTATACCACTTGTATATCTTCCTTATGGCCTGGTGGAGCGCTGCTGTGTGTTTCTGGAATTAATCCTTCAGGTTAGCAATCATTGTTTTCTGCTGCTTGATGAGGTCTGTCAGGGCCTTCCTCCTTTCCGAGTAATTTTCAGTCTCTCCACGGCTGACTTTGGGTGGTGGCGGCAGCTCTTGGTCATCATTGTCCTTGTCTTTCTCTTGATATTCTCCAGCTTGGTGTTAATCCAATCTATGACCCTAAAAGAGTATGTTAGCACAGGGACTGCATAGGTGTTTATGGCTTTAACTGTGTTCCCTCCATTAAGCTTTGCTTTCAGCAAGCTTCTAAGTCTCTAATGATATTTTTCAGTCAGGCAGGCCTTAATTTCCTTGTGCTGTAACTGCTGAGCCTGCATCCTCCCCGAGTTTTTGTAGGCCTCTCCCTCTGCCATGGCTTTGATCTCTTTACCAGTCTGCAGCTGGTAGTTTTGGTTGACTAATTTTCTCTAGTGCAATCTGTGGGTCTTGCATTTGTCTAGACCAAATTCCATCCTAATATCATTGCTGAATTCTTCAGTGATCTGGAGTAGTTGTTGGAGTTGCTTCTTGGTTCCCACATAGAGCTTCATGTCATCCTTGTACATCAGGTGGGTGAGGGTGTACAGGTTCTTCCTTCCTTCTTTGAGGTTATAACCATATTTGCTGCTGTTGACCATGGTGGATAGTGGGTTAAGTGCTAGACAGAACCACAGTGGTGGTTCGGTCTGCAAGATGGAAGTTTTTTTTCAGGGAGATGCAAGTGAGCATCTCCCTGAAAGATTCCTCCCCTGATGGGGATTGACTTGGTTGTGATGTTCTCGACCTTAATGGTGGTTCTCCATTTTGCCATCATTTCTCCTAGGAAGTTTGTCATATCGGATTGAATTTGTAGATGTTCATCACCTCTATTAGACATCTATGAGGCATGGAGTCGAAGGCCTTGCAGCAATCAATGTAGGCTGTGTACATGTTGCGGCGCTTCTTGTAGGCTTGCTCTATAACCGCAGCATCTATAGTTAATTGCTCCTTGCATCCTTTCTGCTGTTCGGGCATTATGTTCTGGCTTTCCAAGTGGTCTGACCTCTTCCTGGTTATGCCTCTGGTCAGGATCTCATAAAGCAGGTGATTGGTTTGTATTTCGCCGGGTTTCTTGTATCTTTGTTCTTTAGGCTTCAAATATTGATTCCTTGAGTGAGAAAGTTTGGGATTATATCTGGGTGCCTTATCATTCGGAGGAACTGCTCTGCCAGGTGCTTGTGTGTGCAAGTGAGTTTCTTGTACCAGTTGTTGTGGATGTTATCTATTCCTGGAGTTTGCTGGTTGTGAGTTCTTGATTTGTCTGTTTTACTACTTCTTCTTCCCGAATCTGCCACTCTCTCATCTCTTGTCCGTCCTTGGTTTTCTTGCATTCTGGTTCTATTCAGGGGGCTTGGCTGTTACCTTACTTCCCTGCTCCATATGTTGCCCCAGAACTCCTCAATCGTCTTCTGCTTGGGTGGTCCATTACCTTCTTTCCCCGTCTTCTCCAAGATTCCTGTTGAAGCCTCTTTGATCCTCATCGAAGATTCAGTTGTTTATTTTTCTCTGGGAGCTCTCTTTGTATCAGCATAGTCTCTTTCTTAGTGCAAGGAGGTTCTCTTTCAGTGTGTCCAAGTTTCAGTGTGTCCAAGTACCTATTCTATGATTTTTATGTCTCATGTTTGCTATAGATGCCATCTCTCTTGAGGATGCTCGTCACTTTTCAAATCAATTTCTTACTCCTATTTCCCATTGGTACTGGGTCAATTGGCCTATCTCGACTCTTAATTCTTCTATTTTCTGCTGAAGTCTTCTTTCCCATGCTGGCGGTTCCTTCTGTTTCCAATTCTTCTGTTGCTGGTCTCTCGTTTCTCTTCCATTAATCTTAGTGGCTGCTATGGCAACACAATACACGGCTGTGTGAATAGCCTCCAGTGCTGCACCATTGTTATTGAGGTAATGTGGTATTATTTGTCAATTGAAGTGGCCTGTGACTCTCCACAATGTTTTATTTGGTCTCTGCTTCAGTATCATGTGGGTCTTTGTTGGATCCATTCCTTCGAATTCTGTTAGGGCCTTCTTCCACTCGCCTTCTTTCTGGATATCATGACCTCATCTCTTTCCACTTCAGCTGCTGTGGATTGTATTTCTTCTTGCTCTTCCTCCTATAGTTCAGTGGTGGTATGTTATTCCTCCTCTGGTTCCGTATTGACTGTATTCCTTATCCTTTATAGTTGATCACTCATGTCCTGCTTGATTTTTTTCCAAGATTTCAGGAGCCATCAGGTTATTCGTGACAATGGTCCTTCTCTGGTCTGCTATTCGCTGTTCGGTGACCTGAATATCTGGGAATCATTCCAGCCACTTGGCATGTAGTTTCACCCTGTACGTTGTCACATCGATCTCCATCTTCATTATTTCATAATATGCTTGCAGGATGTATGTATTCATTTCGATGCTGCACTTCTTGCATTGGCGTTTTCTTCCTTCCTGGGTGGTCACTAGTGCAGTTGCACAGGAAGCACTTCCAGTTTGTGGGGCTGGATGGTCTTGCCCTTCTCTTGTGGTAGCCATATGGGGGAACAGCACCACTTGCTCCACTGTCTTCCTCAGGAGACCGTCTCTGATTTTTCAAACCAACCCCTCTGCCTAAAGCCTGAACACAAGTGACTTTGTCCTGCGCCACACTCGATGCAGTATGATTGATATTTGTCTGCGACATTATCCATCTATTATTATTATTATTGTTGTTGCTCTTATATTATTTCTCCCCGATTGCGGGATTCTACCCTGTGACGGGTACTGTTACCAAGTAGGGTGGTTGTTACTGTTGGTCGAGGAACTCTTTATGACTATTCTACAGGTGTTTAGGATTGCAGCTTTCTGGAGTTCCTTATAAGTGTTCTCTAGGAGACCTATTGTGCTAGGTTGCTGTGTAGCGTCTTTGGCACCATACCGGTGGTTGACACAATGATTGGAATGATCGGTACTTCTTGCATATGCCACATCTCCTTGACCTCACGTCTCAGGTTCGTGTACTTTCTAATTTTCCTCAGGATCTGATTTTTGCAGTTTTTCTGCTACTTTACTGTGGGTTATATTTTTGGTTGGAACTGTGAGAGGTTTATTGTTACTTTGATCTACTGTCTTTGGCTTAGATGTAAGCTGGGTCGATAGAACTGATCAAGCCCAGTCTGTGATTTATCTGGAGAGAGAGAGTGACACTTCCATCTGACATACTACTGATTGGTGTAAGTGGACAGCTGAGGCATAAGAGCTTTTTGGCATGATTATTTTAATTTATTTTCTAGCTTCTTGATATGAGACTTTATTTTCAGTCTTGTATTCTTCCCTAGCTTCCAGAGATCACATTCTTTAGAGTATGCTGGATGGTTGCCCCTGAAATTAGGACACTGTGGAGTTTGTGCCTCGCATTTTGATTGGGTATGAGTTGTAGAGCCACAGTTTGGACATGTTGAAACTTCACGGCATGCTGTCTGGGAGTGACCAAAGTTCTGGCATTTGTAGTACCTTAAGGGATTTAGGATAAAGGGTCGAACACAGCAATTTAAGTAACCTGCTTTGACTGAAGCTGTTAGATTCAGTGTATTGAAGGTTAGAATTATGTTGTGTGTTGAGACTAAGCTGCCACCTTTTCGTATCATGATTCTTTTTGATTGAGTAACATTTTGTTCCTTTAGTTGCTGGATTATTTCTTCTTCAGAAACATTCAATAGATCTCACTCAGTGATCACTCCCCTGGATGATTTCAGGGTGTTATGTGGAGTGACTTGAATTGGAATTCCGCTTAAAGTAGTGTCTTAATAGTAGTTCAGTGTCTTGGGTGAGGTCTCTATTAGCAACTCCCCAGATTGGAGGCGTTTCGCCATTTATGGTGATGCAGCTGAAATTTTCCAGGCATCGTTGTATGATGAAAGAGGAGGGCTTACTAACAGGTTGTGCTGACAGAGAATGGATAATCAGGAAGGCTGGTGATTCCTGTCTGCCAGCATCTTTTTTCATTCTCTTTGAGATGGAGAAGTCACGGTCTGTTTCATGGTTTTCACATTGAGTACTCTTGGGCTCTAGACAAGGAAATTCATTGGTTTCCATTTCTGCTCCTTTTAGCCCTGAGGGTTGTTTTTACCCCCCCCCCCACATGGAGGCAGGAGTAGTGCCACCAGTGACCAAACGATAAGAAATTAGTGGTTAAAGTTTAGAGAAGTTAGCTATATATACAAAAGAAAGGTGTCTTTCCTTTCTTGTAGGAGGCTTCCTTCTTTATTTAAAAAGAGCCAGAAAATAAATAACTTTGAAAGTAAAGGCTTTAGAAATCTTTAACCAGATTTCTAAAATATGCATTGAAATATGCTTTGAAATTCGCTTTGGAAATCGTTAGATCATTCGTTTGGCACTCGGGACCGAGAAATACCTGGAAATGAAGAAGTTAAATGATTGTTATGAAGGGGAGGGAGATGGGAGTGGCTTTCAAGTTAATGAGTTAGAAATGGCTTTTCCAAGATCAAAAACAACAAATGTCCAGGATTGGCCCTTGTTGAGGGTGAGGTTATCAAGCGAAGTTTCAGGTTGATTCCAAGTAAGGCTTCTCAAATATACAGTTTTTTCTTCCTGGGATTTCCTGGGAAATTTACTGATTCATGGGATCCTGGGAATGGCTAAAATTTAGAAAAATCAACTGTTTATGTTTATATATTTAAAAATTAAACAATTTAAAGGAAACAGAGAAAGGCTAGAACATTATATTTCTTTATTTACAACTAAAATAAATTTCTTTGTGAAAAAATAATAAAAAAATAACTTTCTTTTAAAAATGAAGCCTTTTTATTTAATATTTCGACATTTGCAATCAAAAATTAAAATTTTTTTTAGGTATTTTGATAACTCCTTAAAAAGCACAAAATATCAATACTCCTATCACTAAGGCTAGTTCTCAACTTTGATAAATAAACCGGCTGCAGAAAATGCTCTCTCTGATTCAACAGAGGTCGGTGGATTGGTTTTTAGTGAATCAACTAAATTCATAATGTTGGAAGCTCTGTCCCCGGTTGCCTTGAATAATTGCAATTTTTGCTTCCAAACAAGGTCTAAACACCGTTTGTGATACTGAGTAAAAGTTGAAGATTGCACAAGTTTTCTCTTAGATTGAATCCCTGCTTCTAACTTGTCTCTCATTATCATGGGACTCATGGGTTGCACAATTTCTTGATTTTCTTTGTCTATTGATTGTGAAGAGTTGGGGATAGATGGAGATTTGTCTTCGTTAAAAAAGTCTAATCAATGTCATCTTAGCAAATTCAAATAATGATTTTTTGTTTGGTAATGATGGGAGGCCAGGAGTCACTGCAGAATTCACATAATTTTCCCCAGTATTTAAATACTGAAGCAGGCCGACCAAAGTTGGCAGGGTTGAAACAATATCTTGCAGGACATCAAACTTGCAGTATCTTGCAGGACATAAATTACCAAATTGGCAGGATTTTGGTAATTAAAAATTTGTTTGGTAATAAAGATAAATCATTTGGTATTCTGCTAATGAATATGGTGATGTTTGGTAATAATCAAGTAATATAACAAGTATGAGATTTTAAATCCTACAGAAAAGTCAAATTCATTTAAACATTCTTATTCTATTCTTATGGCTGACTAATGGTTAGCATTCCTGTTTGCTTATATATCATAGGATACTGCAATATGTACTTGAATGTACTACGTAAGTGGCGCATTATAGCCTTAGTCGCTAATGCGCCAATAAAACCCAAGCAACAACAACAACGACTACGTAAGTAGTTTTGCATGCTGTGCAGACTGCGGCTAGCAGAGTGAATTGAATTCAATATATATATTTATTTATTTATTCTATTCTATTTTTTTGAGTAATTGATAATAAAATCGAGAATTTGGTAATAATTCTTGGTAGATTTCGTAATACACTGAGCATGAGACTTTGGAATTGCAATAACTCTTTCATAATCCATAATCAATATCTCATAACTCAGTATTGCATATCATTATATTAAAAAATAAATTTAAGACAATTTAATACTCAAGGGAAATTTCCTGGAATTTTTTTAATTCCCAGGAATTAAAAAAAAAACAATAAAAACATGCGAGATTCTGGGAAAATGGGATTCTGGATTCCCAGGAAAGAAGGCCTAATTCCAAGTCATCTTCTCACCATCTTCAATGCATGTCTGTGAGATGGGGGTCTCTCCAGCCCAGTAGAAGAGGCATTGTTAAAACTTCTTTTAAAATCTCTGGTGAAACTGAAGGACAGGGTGGAATCTTGTTGCCCAATTGCTCTATTGAGTGAATTGGGAAAAAACATATGAAAGACTCCTTGCACTGTGATTAATGAATCATATGTGAGTTAACTATGTTTTATCTGGTGATCAGTACGGTTTCACTGCAGGCAGAGAAATGGATGATGCGTAACAGTGGCTGGTCAATTATGTGCAGTAGTGCACAGCTAAATATAATTTGGGCATTTTCATTGATTTCACCGGTGAAATCGTGTCATTGATTGATTTGACACAACCGATTGGAACAGTATGGTATTTGTTATGTGACAAGCAAAATGTACAAAGCAATTATATGCTGCCATAAAGGACTGTTTCAAAAATACAACTGTAACTGTCAGGTCTTCCTGTTCAGTGATTACAAGGCATGTAATAAGAGGTTACCCTCAGGGATCTGTCTTTGGGCCATTTCTGTGGAATCTGGTGCTCAATGAATGGCTGAATCAAAACTGTAATCATGTCTCAATGGTATGGTAACACCATCAAGGACACCATTCTGTTCCACTAACAGAACCAGGCTGATGACCTGGTTCTGTTAGTGGAGGGTAATTCATGAGAACAATTGGAAGAGCATTCAAACTTGATTCTGTAGGAACTACATCAATGGTGCAAACTGCATAGGCTGATATTGTCCACAACAAAAAGTAAAACTGTTATTGAAAGGGCACCTGTCAGTGACTAAGAACCCAGTGGTTTCTTTAGGTGGAGCTCATCTCCACTCTGTGAAAACTATAAAATACTTATGGATTCTAACTGATAGGCAGCTATGCTTCTTTTCCCATATTACTTGCATAGCAGATAAGATCTGGAAATTTATTGGAATGATTGTACCAGATAACAAGGAAGGCCTAGAGAATAAAAGGAAGAACACAATTTGTTCTACGACTACATCTTCTTTCCAATTGTTAGTTATGGTGTATGTGTATAGTTACACTGTAGGTTGCAAAAGGTGAATGTCAGGAAGCTGTTTGCAATGCAATCAGGGCCACATTTACATTTTTTGGAGGCCCTAGGTGCAACACAATTATGAGGTCTCAAAAGGTCAGGTCAAGTCAGTACAAAGTAAAAAAAAATTGCTTCAAACATTTATTTCAGTTAATCAAATTCATAAATATTTTTTAATTTATTGAAAATAAAAGTCGACATTTCTATAAAAACTCATTTTAATAAAATAAAAAGAACACAGCATTGGTATATATGTATTAAGAATAAAATATTATACATACATAAGTATATATGTATTAAATTTAAAAAAAAATAACAGTTTTTTTTTTTCTGGCTTTGGTCTTAGCAAATATATCTATAATATCATCATAAGTAATTGAGTCCATTGCATCTGATTCAATGAATAATAACAATAGATCACTTGTTTTATTTTGGTGCAAGTTAAATAATTTTTAATTCATTTCAACACCAAAAATGAGCATTCAGAACTTGTATTTGAAATAGGCATAGTCAAAAATATTTTAAAAATAGTTTCTACTTTCGTGAAGGTAGACCTTAACCCATCATTTATAAATTGGTACATATTTTTAATTGGAAAATTTTCTTCTTTCATCATTAGTAAAAATTGCTTAACTTTGTCAATAAATTTTTTCGAGTCAATATCAGTCCTATAAGTTTGTAAAATTTTGTTAATACTAGTCAAGTACTTGTCTTGATCTATAACTTTTTTTAAAAATATGTCAAACATATATAATATGTCTAAATAGCTTTTCGTCCTTTTATTAATTTCCAAAATTAGCTTATCGCAAGTGACATTAAAAGTATTAACAATGAAATTTTCTTTTCCTGTAATATAATGTCATCATCAGATTGTGAAACTTCATCAGACATTTTTTTCCGTTTTTTTCATTCTTTTCTTCCCATCTTTAAATTGTGTCTCATCTGTTAATAAATTCGCTTCTTCATTTAAAGCAGCAAAACTATTTCTTATATCTAAAATAAAACCAACTAAAGACTGTAACACATTATTAGCTAATAGAAAATCCATATCGGGATCTTGTAGAGATTTACTAGTCGCATTTATTTGTTGTAAAATTTTGTCCCAAACAATTGTTAAAATAGCTGTTTCTAAATTGTCAAAATTTTCAGCCAGTGATGAGCTCTCTAATTTAGAAATAGATTTTTCATAAGGAGAAATGGATAGTTCAAGTAATGCCTCCTTAATTTGATTATATCCACGTTTCAATGCCAATATAGCGTCAGTTCTTGCAGACCACCTCGTTTCACTTAGTCTTTTAACTATTAAAGATTTTTTTTTTTTTTCTAAATGTTTAAGGAGTATGTCTCATCTTCTTGTTGAAGATGAAAAGTAATTATATACATTTTGAACAAAACAAAAATATTGTACTGCTTCCGGACAAGATTCCACGGCATAGTTGCTAATTAAATTTAAGGAATGACTAGAGCATGGTATGTAATGTGCAGAGGAACTATGTTATGAAATAACATAGTTCCTCTGCACATTACATACCATGCTAGCCTTTTCAGCCTAGCTTGTAAACTTGTATAGATGCCTTTCATAATGGCAGTTTTATCATAGCTTTGCCCTCTGCACAGTTTTATATCCAAAGATAATTCTAATTTTTTTTTAATACTCCCTCTTCTAAATATAATGAATTATGTTGTGCAATACTGATGAACCCAATAAATGTTTCTCTAATGTCAGAATTTGCTGTAACATACCTAATTATAATAGCTAGTTGGTCAATATCGGCAACGGCTGGTGTTGAGTCAAATATTATTGCAAAATAAGCAGCCTTCTTAAATTCTGATATTAATATTTCTCTTGTTTTATTGGCTATTAACTCTTCATAGAGTTAAGTTTCAAGACACCTGGTCAGCATGAAGAGGAAAAGACCAAACCCTCCAGCACGACAACACAATGAAACAAATGGTCCTCAGTCCCCAGCAGCTTTTACTCCCTCTCTTACGGTAGCGAGAGGATCAGAGTGGAAGCAGAGGATGCTAAGATTCTCTGGGTACAACCAGGCTGCCATGCATAGAAACTGAACTTGGCCTGTTACAACGTAAGATTGTTCATCGGTGAAGACAGGATATTAGACCTGGAAAAGGAATTAAAAAATGTGAATTGGAATATCATCGGTTTGGCTGAAACAAGAAGAAGAAATGAATCACTTATAAGCTTATCAAGTGGAAATCTGCTGTACACCAATGGAAACAGTGAGAGGAGTGAAGGTGGAGTTGGCTTTTTGGTCCATAAAGATATAAAAAACAACATTTTGGATTTCAAAAGTACAGCACCAAGGGTGTCAAGACTAAAACTCATTATTTCTAAGAGGTACAAGCTAAAGGTTATAATGATTTATGCACCAATGTCGAGCCATGATGATGAAGAGGTTGAAGAAATGTACACCAAAATTGAGAGTCTTCTAGATGAGCAGAAAACCCACTACACTATCATTATGGGGGACTTCAATGCTAAGGTTGGAAAGAGACAAAACAGTACAGAAAGGGGAACTATAGGAAATTTTGGAATTGGTGAAAGAAATGAGAGGTGAAATTTGCAGAATCTCAAGGATTGTCAATAATGAACACTTTTTTTCAAGAAAAGGGTGAACAGAAAGTGGACATGGAAGAACCCAATTGAAATCGACTTCATCCTCACTAACAGAAGATATATCGTGAATGATGTTACCGTCCTGAACAACGTAAATGTTGGAAGCGATCACAGAATGGCAAGATGCACACTTGATATAGATATAAGAAAAGAAAGGAAAAAACTGACTTGAGTAAATAATACGAAGGTCTTTGAGATAACAGAAGAGGAGAAAACACAGCATGTACTGGAACTTAAGAACAAGTTTGAGCTTCTGCAGACAGCTCAGGACTAAGATATCGACGAGAAATATTACAACTTTCTGAAAGTGATAAAGCCCAAGAAACCTATAGGTAAAAAGAAATCCAAAGAAGAAAAAATTAGTCAAGAAACACTTGTCATGATGAACCGAAGATGACAAATGAAGAGCAAGATAAACACTGACAAGGAAAAAAATGAGTATACTGAGTTATGCAAAGCCATTAGAAAGAGACTCAGAGAGGACATAAGAATATTTAACACAAGAAAAGTAGAACAAGCATTAAGGGAAAACAAAGGACTTAAATCAGCAGCCATGAGCAGTAATACAGAAAGACAAATGATACTGAAATGCAACTGAAACTGAAGAATTGCTTCTACAGGGATGGGATACACTTAAATAGAAAGGGTGCAAGAATATTTGCTGATGCTATCGAGGCAGTGTTAGGTGGGTCGGAAAACTGCTAGCTTGGGGGGAGACAAAGACCAATAGATTGACAGTAGCCACTGGCAGAGGTGAAAGAGATTCTTGCACTGCTTCTATTAGAATGAGCAGAAGCCTGAAAAACAAGATGCATGGTATTTCAGAGACTGCTGGGAGCCATTGCGGTACAAGTAAACACATGGGTTGTGTTAGGGTAGCTAAGAATAGAAACAGGTGCATATACTCAAAACATCAAAGGCAGATATTGTGGGGATTTCAGAGACGTGGTGTCACACAGATATAAGGAATGCAGAACTGGAATTTGGGGAGTACAATGTCTACAGAAAGGATAGACAGGATAGGAAGGGAGGAGGGGTTATGCTATTAGTTAAGAAATACATAAAATCCAAGGAAGTGAAGCCAGTCAACATTGCTGGACAGTGCAGTGTCGAGTCAGTTTGGTGTGACATAAGCACTGGGAGATCAAAATTGAGAGTAGTGACTCTGGTCATCCGAGTCATTAGTGCCTAATGACTCGGATGAGTATAATAAGAAACTGTATGGAGAAATAGAGTGGGCCAGGAAATCAGAGAGTCTTATAATGGGGGATTTTAATTTCCCAGATATTGACTGGAATTTGGGGGCTGGTTACTCACACACTAGCAAGGCTTTTGTGGATTTATTGGATGATTGTTTTCTACATCAGCATGTTCGGGAGGCAACTAGAGGGAGTAATACTCTTGATTTGATTGTCAGTAGTGATTCTTCATGCATTAAGAATCTGCAGATAAATGAACCACTAGGTGGCAGTGATCACAGTGTGCTGAAGTGGGATTTACTCAAAGAGGTAACTACCATTAGGGGTAAAGGGAAGGGTTATTGCTTTCGTAAAGGCGACTACGATGGACTGAGACAGTATTTAAATTCTGTATAGTGGGACCAACTGATGATGTTACCAACAGCAAATTCAAAATGGGAAGCATTCAAAGAACTTATCTTGGAAGCTACTGGGCTTTACATACCAACTAAGAAATATTGTTCAAGGTTTAGGCCTAAATGGATGTCAGATGAACTAATGAGGCATATGGCAGAGAAGAAAAATGCATGGGATACATACAAATTAACACATGACACAGAAGTCTATGATAGATACAAGTTGATATGCAACCAAGTTACAAAGGAGGTTAGGCAGGCGAAGGCAGATTACAAGAAATCTTTGGCAAGGGATGCAAAGAAAAACAGCAAAGAGTTCTTTACTTATGTAAACTCTAGAAGGAAGGGGATGAATCAGATTGGTCCACTTGATATTGATGGGTCAAGTGTTGATGATCCTGCTCAGGTAGCTAACAAACTAAATGAATATTTTGCATCGACATTCACACATGAGGAGTTATTCAGCGAGGGGAATTCCAGAGGTGTATTCAACTCTAGCAGTAAGCTACAGAATCTTGAAATAACTGGGAGTAAAGTGGAGGAGAAACTGTTGAAGATAAACACAAGAAAGGCACCCGGGGTGGATGGGATCTATCCAGTTATATTAAAGGAAGCAGCAAAGGAAGTAAGCAAACCCTTAGCCATAATTATGAGAGCTTCCTTGGACTCAGGGGAGGTACCCATAGACTGGAAATGTGCAAATGTGACCCCAATTCACAAAGGAGGATCAAAGGGCGACACAAGTAATTATAGACCTGTTAGTTTAACTTCTGTTCCTGGAAAATTAATGGAGGCACTGGTTAAAGAAGCACTGCAGGATCATCTAGACAAGACTTCAGTCATAGCTCAGACACAGCATGGTTTTGTTAAGGGGAATTCTTGCCTGACCAATTTGATTTGATACTATGATGCAGTCATAAAAGAACTGGATGCAGGGAAAAACTTTGATATTATATACTTAGATCTTAGAAAAGCTTTTGATACTGTTGCACATGGAAGACTGCTGCACAAATTGGAGCAGTGTGGCATTGGAGGCAAATTGCTGCTATGGATAAAGGGGTAGTTGAGGGGGAGAAGACAGAGAGTGGTAATCAATGGACACTGCTCATCGTGGACTAATGTTATTAGTGGAGTCCCTCAGGGTTCAGTATTGGGTCCATTATTGTTTTCTGTATTTATAAATGATATTGATGATGGTATATCAAGCTTAATGTCCAAGTTTTCAGATATGAAGATTGGCAGGGTTGTCAAGGACACTACTGACACTATGCTACTGCAACAGGATCTGGAAAGGTTGAGCAGATGGGCTGAGAGGTGGCAAATGAAGTTTAACATTGATAAATGTAAAGTACTACATATGGGAAACAGCAACCCCAGAGCAACGTATCAACTCTGTGGTACTACACTGACAGTGGTAGAGAATGAAAGGGACCTGGGGGTGGTTGTGCAGGCAGATATGAAGTTTTCTTATCAGTGCAGACGGGCTGCAAGAGTAGCTTATGGCGTATTGTCAATGATATACAGGAATTTTTCTAGCAGGGATGATGAGGTGATTATTCCCTTGTATAAGGCAATGGTCAGACAGCACCTAGAGTACTGTATACAGGTCTGGAGGTCTCATTTCAAGAAGGATGTAGAGATGCTGGAACGAGTACAGAGAAGGGCAACAAGATGAGTGAATGGAACAAAGGGGTGCTCTTATGAAGAAAGGCTTACGTTTTGCAAATTACAGTGTCTGAAGACTAGGCACCGGTGAGGTGATCTAATAGAGGTGTATAAAGCCTTGAATGGTTTGAGCATGCTCAATGCTGATGGGATTCTTCCTCTTGCTCAGAATAATCACCTGAGAGGGCATAAATTCAAATTGAGGAAAGACAGATGTAGGATAGACATGAGGAAATTTGCCTTTAGCCAGCGGGTGTTTGGTTACTGGAATAGACTTCCATCCCTTGTCGTGGAAGTTGATAGCCTAAATAAGTTTAAGGCTCAGCTGGACAGGTATTTCGAATGAACAGAGGGGTGAAGTGGAAATGGTTATTTTTTATTTATTTATTTATTTATTTATTTATTTGGGTTTTTTTTTTTTTTTTTGTCTGATGCTGCATAAGCTTGCTTTCTTGCATCAAATGCCTCTACTAATGCCAATGCTAATGGTGATCTGTTAAAGAGTGGAAAATTGGAAAGAGTGGAGAGATGATTCAGTTCACAACTTTCGTTTGTTTCTTGGCTGTAGATGGAATAGGATCAGCTTGCTGCTGCTGATGACATTCAGTTTGGTCCATAGATCCAGGTGAAACGTGGTTTGTGAAATCTATTGTTGCTCCAAAAAGATTCTTTTAAGTACAGAACCCACTTAAAATGACTGAAGAGAGAAAGGCACTATTTTCATTATTGTCAACTATAATCATAAATGGTGGTGAATACCACAAAGAATCCCGCATCCACTGGACAAAGTGTGCAAGAGAGAGAGAATTTGATAGAAAACTCTGTTTTAATCCAGGAGTTGATAATGCTCTTAATTTCCTTGAATCGCTTTATATTGAGTTTTAGGAATTTTATCAGTTTTTGTTAGTTTTATTGTAGTATTTTTTCATTTTCAGATGTTTTGTAGTTTTTCTAAATAATTTTAAGTATATGAGAATTTTGAAAGCTCTACTGATTTCCACATTAATTTCAGTGACAAGAGAAGCAGGTTTTTGAACAATGCCTTTGTTGTATAGTCAGGCTTTCTAGTTTATTAACTGATTTATCTGACATTATGATAAGTGATGTCAACATATTTTATAAAGTAAAAAATATACAAATAAAATGGACAATTTTTTATTTGTCTTATTTTTTAATCATTTTCATTTCTAGTTTGCACAGGTGGAGGTCATTATAACCTTTCTGCTCGACCAACATCCAGTTTGGCGAAAAAAGAAACCTTTGGTAGCCTCAAGTATTTGTTGCATTTTGTTTATTGCAGGACTACCATTAATTACTAGAGTAAGTGTTGTTATCTTATATTATCTAAATATATTTATTAAAAAAATCTATTACTGTGCCCAACATCAATTTGATATGTATATAGTACAGATGATTTATTTGGGTATGGAAATGTTTTGTAATAGCAACTGCTACTCTTTAGAAGTCTTTATTTGGTATGTGAAGATGAGAAAGTATGATTTGGTTCACTCATCTTTATTGTTCATCCACCTCGAAGAACATGGCATACTTCGTGAGATGAGGCCAAATTCTCTGGAGTGATTTGCTGAAAGCTGCAACAGTCTTTCCCTCGAGTATTCATGGGTCGTTCAACATCCTTTGTGAACCCCATCCAAAGAGGTCTGGTGCCACCATTTCCGGTGAATTTGAAGACCAAGAAATGATCCACTGTGACTTCATCAGTGATGTGGCACTGCTGAGGTATATACTTCAACAGGAAACTGTCAAAGCATGTCCGGCACTTAATGGTCCTCCTTGGACAATATAGTCTGAAGGTCTTAGACTTTTCCGATGAGATTGGTCAAAGCTAGCCGATCACATAGAGAGAGCAGGGTTGCCTCTTAGTTATTTTGAGATTTTCAGCCCACATGCACTTGCACAGACATAATATACTATGCCACAATATGGTCTGAGTCACTGATGCACCTAAAAACTCAGAGCAACAAGATTAGTGAATGGAACGAAGGGTTGCTCTTACGAAGAAAGGTTTAAGATTTGCAAATTACAATGTCTGGGGACTAAGCACCTGCGAGGTGATCTGATTGAGGTGTATAAGGCCTTGAATAGTTTGAGCAAGCTCAGTCCTAATGGGATTCTTCCTCTTGCCCAGATCAATCACTTGAGGGGACATAAATTCAAATTGAAGAAAGACAGTTGTAGAATAGATGTGCGGAAATTTTCCTTTAGACAGCGTGTGGTTGATTGCTGGAACAAACTTCCATCTTTTGTTGTAGAAGTTGGCAGCGTAAATAAATTCTAGGTAGAACTAGACAAACATTTGGAGTGAATGGATGGGTGAAATGGGGAGGGTTTTTTTTTTTTGCTTATGCTGTGTAAGCTCGCTTTCTTGCACCTATGACTCTGCTGATGCTGAAGTTCAATATTCTATCATATATCAGACCAAGGAGATGAATGCTGTTCACAACTGAGATAGGATGATTTTTTAAGTGTATCTCTGGATATGGATACATTTTGCATTTTCTAGAAAAGTGAACTACTTTAGATTTTGAACAAGAGAGTTGATACCCATTCTGTGCCATCCATTAATATTCCCAGCAGCTCCAAATTTCAATTAAGGTTATTAATTGAAATTTGGAGCTGCCACTCAGTGAAGGTGATGTTTTGTGAACTGCAAAAATGGTGAGATCATCAGCATAGATGTATGAACTTACAGTGCTGGGAATATTTTCAGTCATGTGATTTATTCTTATTGTGAATAAGGTGGCACTATGAACCAAGCCTTGCAAGACCCCTTCTTGTATATATATGCTTGGAAGAGGACCTGTTGGTATCATGCTTGAAAGGATCAGCGCTGAAAGAAGTTCTGTATGAAATATGGTAAATGGCCTCTCAGGTCAAGAGAATGCAGATCTCTCAGGATACCATAATGCTATGTGGGGTCAAAGGCGTACCATCAAGGCATACCATGATGAGATGCTCATTTTGGATGAATATATTCCTGGTGTTTGTTTCTACTTTGACCATGAGATCCATGGTCAAGGGATGGTCCAGAAGGGACCAGGACCACCATGGCCATCAGTCTTGTCTGGTGATGGGAGCTGAAAGAAACATGCAATTTGTTCCATTCGCACATCTTTCATACTTTTTATATTTTTATACTTTTTACAATTTTCTTATTTTTATATTTTTAATCATTTCTTTAATATTACAGTGGTGGACAAAAAAACTGCATCACTTGTGTGAATTTTGAAAATAATGTGTTTTGCGCTGCATTACGGATTGCAGAAATATTCGAAATGCATTTGTTAGATGGGATATATATCTTGGTGAATGAAATTTAATAAAAAAACTCCACGTGATATACCTATTTGCCATAAATATCTTTCCAAACGGTAAAATGTGTAATTAATGGAAATATGAGAAATCTTGCAAATGGCAATCATGACAACCAAGCGCACATTTTATTGCATTTACATGTACAAACTGAAATGACAAGTTAATGTAATAGTATTATGCACTGTAAATCAGAAAATAAGTCCTCAATATTTTGTTGTACCTCCTCGAGCTGCAATTACAGCCTTGCAACAATTTGGCATAGAGTTAATCAACTTCTGGATATACGGTTGCCCAGTTTCGTGGTACCACACCCTTACAATGGTCTCCTGCAGCTGAATCTTACTTGTTGGCTTCTTCTGAGCAATTTTAGACTACATTATGTACCAGCAGTTGTAAGCAGTAGCATTAGTAGAGGCATACGAACGGACATTCCCAGACAGTTTGCCGGGGAACCCCTACTTGCGCAAAGTGTGGTTCAGTAGAACACGACTGCAAAATCTGTAATGCTCCTCAACCAGCATGTCCAAACTGCAAAAAAGATCATCCTGCTCATTAGCATTAGTAGAGATATATGATACAAGAAAGCAAGCTTATGAAGCATCAGCCAAAAAAAAAAAAAAAAAAAAAAAAAAAAAAGCTCCGATTTCACCCCTCCGTTCGTTCCAAATACCTGTTAGGCTCAGCCTTAAATTTATTTGGGCTATCAACTTTCACAACAAAAGATGGAAGTCTGTTCCACTAATCAACTACCTGCTGGCTAAAGGCAAACTTCTGCATATCCATCCTTCATCTGTGTTTCCTCAATTTGTATTTAAGCCCTCTCAAGTGATTATTCTGAGCAAGAGGAAGAATCCCATCAGCATTGAGCATGCTCAAATCATTCAAAGCTTTATACACCTCAATCAGATCACCACGTACGCAGGTGCCTAGTCTCCAAACACTGTAATCTGCAAAACTTAAGCCTTTCTTCATAAGAGCAACCCTTTGTTCCATTCACTAATCTTGTTGCCCTTCTCTGTACCCATTCCAACAGCTCTACATCCTTCTTAAAATGAGACCTCTAGACCTGTATACAGTATTCAAGGTGTGGCCTGACCATCGCCTTATACAAGGGAATAATCACCTCCTTATCCCTGCTAAACAAATTCCTGTATATCATTGACAAGATACCATGAGCTACTCTTGCAGACTGTCTACACTGCTCAGAAAACTTCATATCTGCCTTCACAATTACCCCCAGGTCCTTTTCCTTCTCTATCACTGTAGTGTAGTACCACAGAGTTGATACGTCACCCATATGTAGTACTTTACATTTGTAAATGTTAAACTTCATTTGCCACCTCTCAGTCCATCTGCTCAACTTTTCTAGATCCTGTTGCAGCAGCGTACTGTCATTAGTGTCCTTAACAACCTTGCCAACCAGTGGTGAGCGATAATGAGCTCACGCGAGCCCATTGTTATTTATTATTTTTTTAAATTTGCGAGCCTATTGTTGAAACGATCATTTATTTTACAAATGAAATCCTGAATGCAATTATTGAATATCCAGAGCCGAAATTACAGTGGGGCGAGGGGGGCATTTTAAAATTAATTCATTTTTGATTTAATTAGGGGGACCTCTGTTTAATGAACTTCTTTATAGCGAATTTTTTTTATTCCCTCTTGGTAATTACATTTAAAATAGTTTCTGTTGAACAAAGAAAATTTCCATTTAACAAACGGATTAGGAGGGACAACTTTGTATGCATAGTTCTCACCTCTGGCCTTTAGGCAATTTAGATAATTAGAAAGTGAGCATTAAGGGTGAAAGGGATTACCGTTTCACAATGTTAGTGGCGTCCGTAAAACCTATACAGTCACATATTGAGAAGTTGTGATAGTCAGTCAGAGGATTAAGAAGATTCCGACACGGATAATAGCCCCTGGTTAATTTATGTTGTGGTTCTCCTTTACTCGGACAAATCGGCATATTTTTTCGGAGAAGTGAGTGATCCACACCTTCCAGTTAATTTCTCCTATCTATGTTTACATGGTCACAGTAACTGAATATGCGTGTGATTCTAACATTTTGCACTGTATTCAAAGAACTAGTGATAGTAGCAATGCGGGGGGGGGGGATTAAGGCAACTAAGATATATAAACTTTACGAAGATGAAATGTTGGCAGATTTTGAAACTTTGTCGAGCCCTTCACTGTGTAGAAAATGTTCTAAAATATAATGGCATATAGGCAATAATTAAAAAAAAAAAACTATATCACCAATCCCAAAAAACTAGCGCAGATTAAGGATGATTGCTAAAGAACTTGATGTGGAAACTATAAAGATCAGTCATGTGTTCAGGCCACGATGAGCAGCTTTTAGCTTGCGGATAGCAATTGTGGGTTGGAGGAATTCCCGCTTTGTGCAAACATTTTGAATCAGAAGTTAAATATTCTGGATTATTAAATCGACCTTTAAATTTGGAATTTCTTAACAATTTAGCACTAATGATCGACATCCTGCAGGAGCTCTCTTACCTTTCAGAAGCTTTACAGAATCACAATGGTAAAAGCATATAAATTAATTATTAGAACTATCAGTGCTATTGCTAATTTGAAAAATTCTGAAGCTAAAATTGAGAACATGTTGAAGTGGAAAGAAGTTGAAGGAATCAAAATTGAAAGTAAAAAAATTACCCCGTGACAAGTTATTAAATGTATTGTGTTATCCTTAAACAATAAGTTATTAATGCAACAGGGCAATTTTAAATTAAATAAAGAAAATAACAATACCATTGAAAGAAATTTTGAACATATGCTACCCGAAATCGTGAAAGAACCGTGGAATGTGAAAGAACTTTCATCTCAGTGGCAAGAGGGTGAAAACCAAATAAGAAATTTGTTTTCTGATAAAATATGAAATAAAAATTAATGATTTTAGTGATTTTGTCGAAGACAGTTTATCTTTAAAATCAAGTGAAATTACCCTTTCAATTAAGAAAGCCAGACAATATCTTTGAAACCATTGCAATTAGCAGTGCTGAAGCTGAGTGAGCTTTCAGCATAATGAATAATATTGTGACAATTAAACACATTGCAGATTATGATGACCATACATCTAAATGAAAAACCATTGCTTCCATTTGATCTGGATCGTTACGTCAAATCATTCCTCTGTAATCATCGCTCAGCTATTGAGCAAAGCAGAAGATCGACAACAAATATTAATAAAGAAGTAAATTGACATTTAGAATTTATAGTATGTCTTAAGATACTGTTTTATTGGACTAAATTCAAAAATAGCAAAAGCTTAAATTTCCAGTGCTCACCTTTGATCGATCTGCAATTGCTATGGTTTGAATAATAAGAGATTGGAATAATAAGTAATTTATGAGAGATTTGAATAATAAGTAATTTATATGAATCCCATGAAGTTTTCTTCTCTCCCATATGTCTCATTAGTTCCTCTGACATCCATTTAGGCCTAAACCTTGAACAATATTTCTTAGTTGGTATGTAAAGCCTAGTAGCTTCCAAGATAAATTCTTTGAATATTTCCCATTTTGAATTTGCTGTTGGTAACATCATCAGTTGGACCCACTGTATAGAATTTAAATACTGTCTCAGACCATCGTAGTCACCTTTACGAAAGCAATAACCCTTCCCTTTACCCCTGATGGTAGTTACGTCTTCGAGTAAATCCTACTTCAGCACACTGTGATCACTGCCACCTAGTGGTTCCTCTATCTGCAGATTCTTAATGCATGAAGAATCACTACTGATAATCAAATCAAGAGTATTACTCCCTCTAGTTGCCTCCCGAACATGCTGATGTAGAAAACAATCATCCAATAAATCCACAAAAGCCTTGTTAGTGTGTGAGTGACCAACCCACAAATTCCAGTCAATATCTGGAAATTAAAATCCCCCATTATAAGACTTTCTGATTTACTGGCCCACTCTATTTTCCTGTACAGTTTCTTATTATACTCAACAGAGTCATTAGGCTTATAGCACACTCCTACTCTCAATTTTGATCTCCCAATGCTTATGTCACACCAAACTGACTCGACACTGCACTGTCCAGAGATGTTGACTGGCTTCACTTCCTTGGATTAGCATTAGCATTAGTAGAGGCATTTGATGTAAGAAAGCAAGCTTATGCAGCATCAGCCAAAAAAAAAAAAAAAAACCCCACTTCCACTTCACCCCTCTGTTCGTTCAAAATCCCTGTCCAGCTGAGCCTTAAACTTATTTAGGCTATCAACCTCCACTACAAGGGATGGAAGTCTGTTCCACCAACCAACCACCCGCTGGCTAAAGGCAAATTTCCGCACGTCTATCCTACATCTGTCTTTCCTCAATTTGAATTTATGCCCTCTCGGGTGATTTTTCTGAGCTAGAGGAAGAATCCCATCAGCATTGAGCATGCGCAAACCATTCAAGGCTTTATACACCTCTATCAGATCACCTCGCTGGTGCCTAGTCTCCAGACACTGTAATTTGCAAAACTTAAGCCTTTTTTCGTAAGAGCACCCCTTTGTTCCATTCACTAATCTTGTTGCCCTTCTCTGTACTCGTTCCTGCAGCTCTACATCCTTCTTGAAATGAGGCCTCCAGACCTGTATACAGTACTCTAGGTGTAGCCTGACCATTGCCTTATACAAGGGAATAATCACTTCCTTATCCCTGCTGGAAAAATTCCTGTATATCATTGACAATACTCCATGAGCTACTCTTGCAGCCCGTCTGCACTGCTCAGAGAACTTCATATCTGCCTGCACAACCACCCCCAAGTCCCTTTCATTCTCTACCACTGTCAGTGTCGTACCACAGAGTTGATACGTTGCTCTGGGGTTGCTGTTTCCCATGTGTAGTACTTTACATTTGTCAATGTTAAACTTCATTTGCCACCTCTCAGCCCATCTGCTCAACCTTTCCAGATCCTGTTGCAGTAGCATAGTGTCCTTGACAACCCTACCAACCTTTGTATTCTGCAAACTTGGACATTAAGCTTGATATACCATCATCAATATCATTTATAAATACAGAAAACAATAATAGACCCAACATTGAGCCCTGAGGGACTCCACTAATAACATTAGTCCACGATGAGCAGTGTCCATTGATTACCACTCTCTGTCTTCTCCCCCTCAACCACCCCTTTATCCATAGCAGCAATTTGCCTCCAATGTCACACTGCTCCAGTTTGTGTAGCAGTCTTCCATGTACAACAGTATCAAAAGCCTTTCTAAGATCCAAGTATATAATATCAAAGCTATTCCCTGCATCCAGTTCTTTTGTGACTGCATCATAGTATCCAATCAAATTGGTCAGGCAAGACTTCCCCTTAACAAAACCATGCTGTGTCCGAGCTATAACTGAAGTCTTGTCTAAATGATCCTGCAGTGCTTCTTTAACCAGTGCCTCCATTAATTTTCCTGGAACAGAAGTTAAGCTCACAGGTCTATAATTACTTGTGTCAGCCTTTGATCCTCCTTTGTGAATTGGGGTCACATTTGCACATTTCCAGTCTATGGGTACCTCCCCTGAGTCCAAGGAAACTCTCATAATTATAGCTAAGGGTTTGCTTACTTCCTTTGCTGCCTCCTTTAATATAATTGGATAGATCCCATCCACCCCGGGTGTCTTTCTTGTGTTTATCTTCAACAGTTTCTTCTCCACTTTACTCCCAGTTATTTCAAGATTCTGTAGCTTACTGCTAGAGTTGAATACACCTCTGGCATTCCCCTCACTGAATAACTCCTCATGTGTGAATGTCGATGCAAAATATTCATTTAGTTTGTTAGCTACCTGAGCAGGATCATCAACAGTTGACCCATCAATATCAAGTGGAACAATCTGATTCATCCCCTTCCTTCTAGAGTTTACATAAGTAAAGAACTCTTTGCTGTTTTTCTTTGCATCCCTTGCCAAGGATTTCTCGTAATCTGCCTTTGCATGCCTAACCTCCTTTGTAACTTGGTTGCATATCAACTTGTATCTATCATAGGCTTCTGTGTCATGTGTTAATTTGTAAGTATCCCATGCATTTTTCTTCTCTGCCATATGCCTCATTAGTTCATCTGACATCCATTTTGGCCTAAACCTTGAACAATATTTCTTAGTTGGTATGTAAAGCCTAGTAGCTTCCAAGATAAGTTCTTTGAATACTTCCCATTTTGAATTTGCTGTTGGTAACATCATCAGTTGGTCCCACTGTATAGAATTTAAATACTGTCTCAGTCCATCGTAGTCGCCTTTACGGAAGCAATAACCCTTCCCTTTACCCCTAATGGTAGTTATCTCTTTGAGTAAATCCCACTTCAGCACACTGTGATCACTGACACCTAGTGGTTCATTTATCTGCAGATTCTTAATGCATGAAGAATCACTGCTGATAATCAAATAAAGAGTATTACTCCCTCTAGTTGCCTCCCGAACATGCTGATGTAGAAAACAATCATCCAATAAATCCACAAAAGCCCTGCTAGTGTGTGAGTGACCAGCCCCCAAATTCCAGTCAATATCTGGGAAATTAAAATCTCCCATTATAAGACTCTCTGATTTACTGGCCCACTCTATTTCCCTGTACAGTTTCTTATTATACTCATCAGAATCATTAGGCCTATAGCACACTCCTACTCTCAATTTTGATCTGCCAATGCTTATGTCACACCAAACTGACTCAACACTGCACTATCCAGCGATGTCGACTGGCTTCACTTCCTTGGTTTTTATGTGTTTCTTAAGTAATAGCATAACCCCTTCCCCCTTCCTATCCTGTCTATTCTTTCTGTAGACGTTGTACTCCCCAAATTGCAGTTCTGCATCCCTTATATCTGTGTGACACCACGTCTCTGATATCCCAACAATATCTGCCTTTGATGTTTTGAGCAATACCTCAAATTCATCAAATTTATTTACTAAAATGTGTTTCTTAACTAATAGCATAACAACTCCTCCCTTCCTATCCTTTCTATAGACATTGTACTCCCCAAATTCCAGTTCTGCATTCCTTATATCTGTGTGACACCACGTCTCTGATATCCCAACAATATCAACCTTTGATGCTTTGAGCAATACCTCAAATTCATCAAATTTATTTACCAAACTCCTAGCATTGGTGTACATGCAAGTATACATGGACCTGTTCTTTTTCTTAGCTAGCCTAACACAACCGATATGTTTACTTGTATCGCAATGATTCCCATCAGTTTCCGAAATATCCTGCATCTTGTTTTCCAGGCTTCTGCTCATTCCAATAGCAGCAGCGCAAGAATCACTTTCACCTCTGCCAGTGGCTACTGTTAATTTATTTATTCCTTGTATCCCCCCAAGCTAGCAGTTTTCCGAGCCACCTAGCACTGCCTCGATAGCATCAGCAAATATTCTTGCACCCTTTCTATTTAAGTGTATCCCATCCCTGTAGAAGCAGTCCCTTCTGTTAACAAGTACAGACCAGGCTGAAAAAAATTCTACCCCTTGAGCCTTGCACAAGACTTCAGTTATAGCTCGGACACAGCATGGTTTTGTTAAGGGAAAGGCTTGCCTGACAAGTTTGATTGGATACTATGATGTGATCACAAAGGAACTGGATGCAGGGAATATCTTTGATATTATATATTTGGATCTTAGAAAGGCTTTTGATACTGTTGCACATGGAAGACTTCTGCACAAATTGGAGCAGTGTGGCATTGGAGGCAAATTGCTGCTATGGATAAAGGGATGGTTGAGTGGGAGAAGACAGAGAGTGGTAATCAATGGACACCGCTCATCGTGGACTAATGTTATTAGTGGAGTCCCTCAGGGTTCAGTGTTGCATCCATTGTTGTTTTCTGTATTTATAAATGATACTGATGATGGTATATCAAGCTTAATGTCCAAGTTTGCAGACGATACGAAGGTTGGCAGGGTTGTTAAGGACACTAATGACAGTACGCTGCTGCAACAGGATCTAGAAAAGTTGAGCAGATGGGCTGAGAGGTGGCAAATGAAGGTTAACATTGACAAATGTAAAGTACTACATATGGGAAACAGTAACCCCAGTGTATCAGCTGTGTGGTACTACACTGACAGTGGTAGAGAATGAAAAGGACCTGGGGGTAATTGTGCAGGCAGATATGAAGTTTTCTGAGCAGTGCAGATGGGCTACAAGAGTAGCTCATGGCGTCTTGTCAATGATATACAGGAATATTTCTAGCAGGGATAAGGAGGTGATTATTCCCTTGTATAAGGCAATGGTCTGGCCACACCTTGAGTACTGTATACAGGTCTGGAGGCTTCATTTCAAGAAGGATGTAGATCTGCTGGAATGAGTACAGAGAAGGGCAACACGATTAGTGAATGGAACAAAGGGTTGCTCTTACGAAGAAAGGCCTAAGTTTTGCAAATTACAGTGTCTGGAGACTAAGCACCTGCAAGGTGAATTAATTGAGGTGTATAAAGCCTTGAATAGTTTGGCATTGCTGCAGTTTGGCATTTAGTGAACCATGTCCAGTGAGTAAGAAAGTGAGTAAGAAAGTCGTTACCATGCTTGGGGATTCTTCTCTCTCAATGCTGAAGGGATTCTTCCTCTTGCTCAGAATAATAACCTGAGAGGGCATAAATTCAAATTGAGGAAAGTCAGATGTAGGATAAATGTGCGGAGGTTTGCCTTTAACCAGCAGGTAGTTGGTTGGTGAAACAGACTTCCATCCTTTGTTGTGGAAGTTGATAGCCTAAATAAATTTAAGCCTGAGCTGGATGGGTATTTGGAACGAACGGAAGGGCAAAATGGGAGCGTTGGTTTTTTTTTTTTTTTTGGCTGATGCTACTTTCTTGCATCATATGCCTCTGCTAATGCTAATATTGTATTTTTCAAATGGTTAGTACAAAATACTAACTTTATTGTAATAAGTGTTATATTTTATGGTATATACCTATACAATTAGGAAGGTAAACAGTTCTGTTTTGTTAGGATCATATCTGAGCATTAATGATAATGATGACTGTGCATTATCAAATGATTTAAAGGTGTTTGAACAGATATTTAGAAACTGAGGACAGTCCACTAATAAATGACGAACAGTCAGTTGTACCTGACATGATGAGCATTGGGGAGCACTGTCATTTATTAATAGATACAGGTGAGTGAGGTAATTATGCCCAATCCTTAGCCTAACTAAAATTATTTGGTCCTTGGGGTTTCACAGACATTCTCTCAGATATGCCAGACAAGCTGTACTTGCTACCTGGGAGTCGCTGACGGAACTGATATTCGAGTGACACTCAAGTCAAGTGGACCCAATTTCCGCTAAGTCCGGATGGTCTGTGACAGCCAAATCGTCTGCTTGCACCTTCACGATGGTGGGACTGTTAGTAATCCTGGGTATAACCTCCATGCACAAGTACACGGTGGGCGACCACCCAGGTGTGAACCAACGTAAGCACGGGTCGAGGTGTGGCACCCACACCCCATGGAGGAACGGCATTCCTCTATGTTACCAGGCAGTACTAGGTGGTAGATGACTCTCATCAATCGGTGAGATACCACCACTTTGCTTATTGGAGGCTTGAAGTGGTGGAACCCATGTTTAGTCTCTAGAGCTAAGTTCTGGTCAACCCTTCCCTATCTCTTCCATCATGCAGTATGATTGATGACTTTTGAGGTTATGACGAACGTCGTGGCGAGATCCAATATTCCTTACATTTCGAGGGTACAGCTCTAAAACGGTGTTCGCAGGCCAGCCGCTAGTTAGTACACAGGACTGAACCTATTGGTAACTCTCCAGGATGCTTCCGGATCAGCTAGTGTATAATCTTGCTACCTCTACTCTGCAAGATAGTGACTGGAGGGAGTCCGAGTAGTGTGTATGCGGGGAGCATTGTCGAGGCCACGTTATGTCAAGGATCTGGGTATATTCTTACCATATGTACGGAACGCCATATCCAAAAATTTCATTACTTCATACAGGATGTCCCACCTACTTTTTCTTACTATTGAATACACCAGCCGACCGGGCTAGCCGAGTGGGTAAAGTACCTGCCCGGCAACCCAAAGGTCGCGGGTTCGATTCCCGCCTCGGACCATGAATTGTCAAACTAATAGAGCAAGCTTATCTGTGAAAAGATCTAAACCTCCCAAGGACTTCCTAATTCATTTCACAAATATACGTGGTCTCAATTCTAATCTCAACGATGTCCATTTCCACTTGCAGTCTGCCAAACCCCATGTACGTTTTCTGACAGAATCTCAGTTATCGGTTGATTCATCTACTGCTCATCTCAGATGCCCAAATTATTCGCTGTATGATTCCTTTTACCTCAAAGGTGGTACTTGTGCATATGTCCGTTCTGATATTCCCTGTCAGAGACTTGGCAATTTGGAATCTCCTCTCTTTGATCTTCTCTGGCTTAAAATCTCTCTACCTCATTGTGTCAAATTCATCTGTTGTCTCTACCGTTCTCCCAACTCCACTAATCACTTGGAGCTCTTTGACTTCCTCTCTTTGCAACTTGACTTTCTCCAGTCCAACTTTCCTAACAGTGAAGTAATTTTCCTTGGTGATTTTAATGTTCACAACTCCAGCTGGCTTCTGGTTTCTAGTCACACCGACCCAGCAGGTCGAGATGCTGAGGCTTTTGCAATTACTAATGACCTAGCACAGATTGTTCATTTACCTACAAGAATACCGGACAATCCTAATCATACAGCCAATACGCTTGATCTTTTTTTCACAAACAACCCTTCTAAGTACAAGGTCGAAGTGAGAGGTCCTTTAGGCACTTCAGATCACAACTTGGTGATTGTTTCTTCTCCAATGGAACCTTTATCTCATGGCTATTCCCAACCATGTGTTGTTTGGCATTACAAGAATGCAAAATGGGATGACCTGCGAGACTTCTTTTCTTCTTTTCCTTGGTCAGATTACTGTTTCAAAACTTCTGATGTCAACGTTTGCTCAGATCGTGGCAGTGAAATTATTCTTGCAGGAATGGAATCCTTTATCCCACACTCCACTTTAAAAGCTCGTCCTTTATCTAAACCTTGGTTTTCCAATAAATGTGCTAAGGCTGTCCAAGAGAAGAATGTTGCATATCGTAATTGGCTTGTTTCTAATTCTTCAGTTTCATTTTCTGCCTACACCAAAGCTTGCAACAGTTGTAAAGCAGTTATTAATCAGTAACAGGCTAAGAGTAGAAAACTTGCTTCTTGCCCTAATGGTAGCCGAGGATTCTGGTCTCTTGCCAAAGCTATTGGCCGCAACTTTTGCCCATCTTTGCTCCCACCTCTGTCCAAACCAGATGGGTCTGTTGCCACTTCAGCCAAGGATAAAGCTGACCTGCTAGCATCCGATTTTTCTTCTAGCTCATGTATTAATGATCTTGGTAAAACACCTCCCACCATTCCCAACATGCTCCATTCAATGCCTCCTGTGGTCTTCCGTCAAAAGGATATCAGAAGGGTTTTGATGAATCTTGATGTTAAGAAAGCTCCAAGTCCTGATGGTATTTCTCCACTTGTTCTCAAAACCTGTGCTCCTGAACTTACTCCTATTCTTTGCCGCCTTTTTTCACTTTCTTATTCCAAAGGTGTTTTTCCTTCTGCTTGGAAATTTGCTCATATCCAGCCAGTTCCTAAAAAGAGTGACAAATCCCTCCCATCCAATTATCGTCCCATTGCAATTACTTCTACTCTTTCTAAAGTAATGGAGAAATCAATTAACCGCCAACTCTTAAACTACCTAGAAACCTTCCGCCTGATCAACGATCACCAGTATGGATTCCGTCAGTGTCGATCCACTGGAGATATTCTGGCTTATGTTACCCATTTATGGACTAATTCAATGGAAAGGTTCTGTGAAACACAAGTAGTTGCTCTTGACATCTCAAAGGCTTTTGATCGTGTTTGGCATAAAGGTCTTCTAAACAAGCTTCCATCTTATGGTTTGCCAACTGTTTTTAGTAATTGGTTATCCAGTTTTCTCTCTGATCACTCACTAAGGGTGATGGTAGATGGCTCTCTGTCTTCTAACTTCTCCACTAATGCCGGTGTCCCCCAAGGTTCAGTTCTTTCCCCCACTCTTTTCCTCTTATATATCAATGACCTTCTTCCATTGACTGGAAATCCTATCCATAGTTTTGCCGATGATAGCACATTGCATTCAACTTTCCATTTTGAGAAACCTTGTCCTGCTCAATCAGTTTCAACTTCTCGAAAATCTGCTACCAATTCCTTAAATGCCGATCTTCAGGTAATTCTCCAGTGGGGCAAAGACAACTTAGTTGATTTCAACCATTCTAAAACTCAGTCTTGTCTTATATCTCGCAAAAAGGATTCTTCTGCTCCTATGCTTATCTTTAGTGACACTCCGATTTCTAGGCAAAATGATATATCTCTTTTGGGGATTACCCTGACTTCTAATCTCTCTTGGCACAAGCACATTAGAAATATTGCTTCCTCTGCATCTAAAAAACTTGGTTTTCTCTTTCGCTCTCGGCGTTACTTTTCTTCCAAACAGCTGCTCACTCTGTATAAATCGCAAATCCGCCCTGCCATGGAATATTGTTCCCACATCTGGGTGGTGCCCCCAAAACCTCTCTCAGGCTTCTTGATTCCATTCAGAAGAGGGCAGTTAGGTTAATGAATGATTCATCTCTAACAGAGTCTCTCCACTCGCTTTCTCATAGACGCACTGTTTCTGCTGCATGCCTCTTCTACAGATACTTCCATGGGCACTGTTCTTCTGAATTGGCTTCTATAATTCCTGCTCTCTCTTTCAAAACAGTCCGAACACGTGCCGCTACTAGCCAACATCCATTTACTGTCCAACTTCAAACCCACAGAACCAACTTTTCATCGTCCTCATTTATTGATTCAACTGCCGTTTTCTGGAACAACCTTCCTTCATACGTATTTCCTGAAAATTACAATCTACAGAAGTTCAAGTCCAATGTCAACAAATATCTTCTTTCTTCTTCTTAACCTCAAACCCAAGCACGGTACTAAGTACTATAGGTTCTAATACCTCTCGTGTTTGGGGTTCACATAAAAAAAAATTTCTTCTCGCTTTTTTTTTTTTTTTTTGGAAGCTGGAGAGAAACAGCTTTGGTTCTGATTTTATGTGGTAGAATTTGTTTCCTGGATAACCTTTCCAGATTAGTGACCACTATTATAACATGCTTTATAGATAATGTGTTCGTAATCTGTATGTGGTACTTGAGAAATTAATGCTAAGGGTTTGCTTACTTCCCTTGCTGCCTCCTTCATTATAAACTGGATAGATTCCATCTGCCTCAGGTGCCTTCCTTATGTTTATTTTTTTTTATTTTTATTTTTTTATTTTTGGTAGTTGTTGGTGTATAGGCTTCTGTGGCCATAATGCACCTCCCAAGTTTTTGCAGTACTTTGATCCAAGCCCGAGGCGGAATCGAACCTGCGACCTTGGGTTGCCAGGCAGGCACTTTACCCACCCGGCTAGCCCGGTCAGCTCTTTATGTTTAACTTCAACAATTTCTCCTCACTTTGCTCTCAGTTATCACAAAATCACTTAGCTCCCTGTTTGAGTTTGATAAACCTCTGGCATTCCCCTTCTTGAATAACTCCTCATGTGTGAATGTAGATGCAAAATACTCATTCATAAGTAAAGAACATAAGTAAATTAAAGAACATAAGTTTACATAAGTAAAGAACTCTTTGCTGTTTTTCTTTTTGTCCTCTGCCAAAGATTTCTTGTAATCTGCCTTCACCTGCCTAACTTCCTTTGTGACTTGATTATAGACTAGCTTATAATCTGTCATAGGCTTATGTTCGTGAGACCTCTGATACAGAGGTCTCAGTAACATCTGTAATGAACAGATGTTCTTGGTTTCTTGGTAGGGGTTCCTATTTTGGATATTAGAATTCTCCTTTGGTCATCATACAATGGGCAGTCATAAAGTATATATACCCAGTCCTCAACATTTCTGCATGCACAATGGGGGTCCACAACCTGACCCCAGACTCTGCAGTTTGGCATTTAGTGAACCATGTCCAGTGAGTAAGAAAGTTGCTACCATGCTTGGGGAGTATCATGGGGGTTAGAGAAGACTAGCCCCCCATGATGCTATTTAGAAGTATTTCCTAGTTAATTCATCCTGTTCCCAGCTTTCTTGACACAATTGTTGGAGAGCTGTGGCTATTTTCTTCTTTTCCTGTCTGATGTTATTAGTCAAATCCAGAGTAATACCCAAATGATGGGTGGTGGGTATTCCTTTTCTGAGTCTGTAATGCAGGCCTCTTTTTGTAACTTCCAAATATAAGAGCATTGTTCAGCTAATACTTGCAAGGCAGGGATACTTTCACTACAGTAGTCTCTGATAGTGGCAAGTAGAATAGCTTTTTGAATTGTATCTAGTTTTGCTTTGTTTCTAACTAATGATTAGCATTAGCATTAGTAGAGGCATTTGATGCAAGAAAACAAGCTTATGCAGCATCAGCAAAAAAAAAAAAAAAAAAACCCCACTTCCACTTCATCCCTCTGTTCGTTCAAAATACCTGTCCAGCTGAGCCTTAAACTTATTTAGGCAATCAACCTCCACCACAAGGGATGGAAGTCTGTTCCACCAACCAACCACCAGCTGGCTAAAGGCAAATTTCCGCACGTCTATCCTACATCTGTCTTTCCTCAATTTGAATTTATGCCCTCTCAGGTGATTTTTCTGAGCTAGAGGAAGAATCCCATCAGCATTGAGCATGCTTAAACCATTCAAGGCTTTATACACCTCTATCAGATCACCTCGCTGGTGCCTAGTCTCCAGACACTGTAATTTGCAAAACTTAAGCCTTTCTTCATAAGAGCACCCCTTTGTTCCATTCACTAATCTTGTTGCCCTTCTCTGTACTCGTTCCAGCAGCTCTACATGCTTCTTGAAATGAGGGCTCCAGACCTGTATACAGTACTCTAGGTGTGGCCTGACCAGTGCCTTATACAATGGAATAATCACCTCCTTATCCCTGCTGGAAAAATTCCTGTATATCATTGACAATACTCCATGAGCTACTCTTGCAGCCCATCTGCACTGCTCAGAGAACTTCATATCTGCCTGCACAATGACCCCCAAGTCCCTTTCATTCTCTACCACTGTCAGTGTAGTACCACAGAGTTGATACGTTGCTCTGGGGTTGCTGTTTCCCATGTGTAGTACTTTACATTTGTCAATGTTAAACTTCATTTGCCACCTCTCAGCCCATCTGCTCAACCTTTCTAGATCCTGTTGCAGCAGCATAGTGTCAGTAGTGTCCTTGACAACCCTGCCAACCTTTGTATCGTCTGCAAACTTGGACATTAAACTTGATATACCATCTTCAATATCATTTATAAATACAGAAAACAATAATGGACCCAACATTGAGCCCTGAGGGACTCCACTAATAACATTAGTCCACGATGAGCAGTGTCCATTGATTACCACTCTCTGTCTTCTCCCCCTCAACCACCCCTTTATCCATAGCAGCAATTTGCCTCCAGTGTCACACTGTTCCAATTTGTGTAGCAGTCTTCCATGTGCAACAGTATCAAAAGCCTTTCTAAGATCCAAGTATATAATATCAAAGTTATTCCCTGCATCCAGTTCTTTTGTGACTGCATCATAGTATCCAATCAAATTGTTCAGGCAAGACCTTTCCTTAACAAAATCATGCTGTGTCTGAGCTATAACTGAATTCTTGTTAAGATGATCCTGCAGTGCTTCTTTAACCAGTGCTTCCATTAATTTTCCTGGAACAGAAGTTTCCATCTTGAAACTGACACAGGTCTATAATTACTTGTGTCAGCCTTTGATCCTCCTTTGTGAATTGGGGTCACATTTGCACATTTCCAGTCTATGGGTACCTCCCCTGAGTCCAAGGAAGCTCTCATAATTATGACTAAGGGTTTGCTTACTTCCTTTGCTGCCTCCTTTAATATAACTGGATAGATCCCATCCACCCCAGGTGCCTTTCTTGTGTTTATCTTCAACAGTTTCTCCTCCACTTTACTCCCAGTTATTTCAAGATTCTGTAGCTTATTGCTAGAGTTGAATACACCTCTGGCATTCCCCTTGCTGAATAACTCCTCATGTGTGAATGTCGATGCAAAATATTCATTTAGTTTGTTAGCTACCTGAGCAGGATCATCAACAGTTGACCCATCAATATCAAGTGGACCAATCTGATTCATCCCCTTCCTTCTAGAGTTTACATAAGTAAAGAACTCTTTGCTGTTTTTCTTTGCATCCCTTGCCAAGGATTTCTCGTAATCTGCCTTCACCTGCCTAACCTCCTTTGTAACTTGGTTGCATATCAACTTGTATCTATCAGAGGCTTCTGTGTCATGTGTTAATTTGTAAGTATCCCATGCATTTTTCTTCTCTGCCATATGCCTCATTAGTTCATCTGACATCCATTTTGGCCTAAGCCTTGAACAATATTTCTTAGTTGGTATGTAAAGCCTAGTAGCTTCCAAGATAAGTTCTTTGAATGCTTCCCATTTTGAATTTGCTGTTGGTAACATCATCAGTTGGTCCCACTGTATAGAATTTAAATACTGTCTCTGTCCATCGTAGTCGCCTTTACGGAAGCAATAACCCTTCCCTTTACCCCTAATGGTAGTTACCTCTTTGAGTAAATCCCACTTCAGCACACTGTGATCACTGCCACCTAGTGGTTCATTTATCTGCAGATTCTTAATGCATGAAGAATCACTGCTGATAATCAAATCAAGAGTATTACTCCCTCTAGTTGCCTCCCGAACATGCTGATGTAAAAAACAATCATCCAATAAATCCACAAAAGCCCTGCTAGTGTGTGAGTAACCAGCCCCCAAATTCCAGTCAATATCTGGGAAATTAAAAAGACTCTCTAATTTACTGGCCCACTCTATTTCCCTGTACAGTTCCTTATTATACTCATCAGAGTCATTAGGCCTATAGCACACTCCTACTCTCAATTTTGATTTCCCTATGCTTATGTCACACCAAACTGACTCAACACTGCACTGTCCAGCGATGTCGACTGGCTTCACTTCCTTGGTTTTTATGTGTTTCTTAACTAATAGCATAACACCTCTCCCCTTCCTATCCTGTCTATCCTTTCTGTAGACGTTGTACTCCCCAAATTGCAGTTCTGCATCCCTTATATCTGTGTGACACCACGTCTCTGATATCCCAACAATATCTGCCTTTGATGTTTTGAGCAATACCTCAAATTCATCAAATTTATTTACTAAACTCCTAGCATTGGTGTACACGCAAGTATACCTATTGTACCAAATTCCAGCTCCATAAGAGATAACGGGAAGGAAAACAGCTTTATATATAACTGTTTTTTTAATCCCCAGTCAAATTTACTGATTCTGGAGATCATGGCTGCATAGTTTCTTACTTTTTTAGAGAGGTATATCAGATGAGGGTAGAATAAGAAATAATAATTCGGTTCATCCAGTATAAGCAGTAATTAAGTATTAAATAAATTGTTAATGGAAGCTTTTGCGATAAAGAATCTCTTCCTGAACTGTAGGAGTATATATGTATATAATACATAATTATAAAATGTTACGAATGGAATGGCAGAGCATGGTAATGTTAAGTAAAAAGAGAGAACGTGCATGAGGATGCACGAATGCTGAATCGTTTACTGCGTAGAATTAGGTGATGATTGTTGCTGGTATAGGGTGTGTATTCTAGCTGACTGCCAGTGTTTGTCTTGTTGTAACACTACAGACTTCAAGATTGGGTGTAGTCGTAACCTCTATTGCAGTTTAAAACTTTACGGCAACCAGATATGTATAGTGACTCTAACCACAGATGGCGATAGTAGTGGTGGGATTGGTCAACCTCCTTTGGATCACAATTGGGATAGAGGTCGTATTGCATCAACCAAAAATGTTCTGCAACTGCAGAGTTGTAGAGTCACTTAGCCAAATGGCCCTTTCATGTTCCGTGAGGTGGTCCTGGAGCCTTCTGGCAGTTTTCCCCCATGTAGCAGCTGCCACAATCAAGGCATGTGATGCGGTATATAGCACCACTGCATAAAAGAGGGGGGGGGTGTCTTCACCCTTGAGACAAGAGATCACAAACCTCAACCAGGAAGTTGCAGGCACTTTATATGGTACCTTTGCAACATCTTAGAAATGTGATCCAACGTTCCTGGATAATATGGGCACATCCGAGATCAGCCCCCCATAGCAACAAGACATTTAGATGTCTTGTTGCTATGGGGGGCTGGTGTCGGATGTGCAGCAAGCTCATGGGCTTGTAGGTCACATCTGTCCAAGACATGAGTAGGGCAGCCACATTTTGAGAGGTCGGCTCATCTTAGAAACCTTGTTGCACCTGGCTTCCATGTAGCTGGAATGGCTCCAAGCTCGAGAGTATTGTGTGCATGCAGTACTATACAGGTGGCATGCGCTGACCTGTAGATTGTATATTGGCCAGAGCACATGGGCTTTTGGTATACCGAAGTTTCCAGATGTGAGCCGACCTGCTTCACTAAGACATTCAGGAAGGAAAGGGTTTTGTTCGACTCTAATTCTAATGTAAACTGGATGAAGGGGGATAGGGAGTTGACTTGTTGTAGTTGAGATGTTTTTTATTTTATATTCATGTATATATGTACTCCTGCACGGCTGAGGAAGAGATTCATTATCTTGAAAGTTTCTGTTAACAATTTATTAAATACTTAGTTACTGCTCATACTGGATGTACTGAATTATTATTTTTTATCCATGGAACCCAGCGAAACAGGCCTCTTCTATTTTGAGGGTAGAATGACAGCTTGCTATCAAACACTATCCATTGGTATTCTAGTTATTCTACGAGATTAATTGGGATATTATTGATTCTGATTTAAGGTCTACTGTTTTTAATGTACATTTGAGCAATATGAATTTTGTCTTCTCTGAAGAAACAGTGAGTTGGTGGGTTTTAGCGTTAATTGAGGCATATGATTGAAGAAAGCAAGCTTATATAGCATCAGCCAAAAAAAAAAAAAAAAAACCCTTCCCATTTCACCCATTTGGTCACTCCAATCTTTGTAGTTCAACCATAAATTTATTTAAGCTATCAACTTACACAACAACAGATGGAAGTCTGTTCCAGCAATCAACTATCCGCTTGGCTAAAGGCATACTTCCACACATCTATTCTACAACTATATTTCCTCAGTTTGAATCTATGCCCCACACACATCCTTAGTCTGAGCAAGCAGAAGTATCCCGTCAGCATTGAGCCTGCTGAAACCATTCAATGCCTTATACAACTCAATCAGATTACATCGCAGGTGCCTAGTCTCATGATGCTGCAACTTGCAGAACTTAAGCCTCTCTTGGTAAGAGCACCCCTTTGTTCCTCTCACCAATTTCATTGCCCTTCTCTCTACTCGTTCTAGCAATCTACATCCTTCCTAAAATTAGGCCTCCAGACCTGTATACAGTACTCAAGTTGTGGTCTGACTATTGCCTTATACAAAGGGATAATCACCTTCATGTCTCTACTAGCAAAATTCCTATATATCTGACAACACTTCAAGACCTGCTCATGACGGGAAGTATCCCGTCAGCATTGAGCCAGCTCAAACAATTGAAGGACTTATATGCCTCAATCAGATCACCTCACAGGTGCCTAGTCTCCAGATGCTGCAACTTGCAGAATTTAAGCCTCTCTTGGTAAGAGCATCCCTTTGTTCATCTCACCAATTTTGTTGCCCCTCGCTGTACTCTTTCTAACAACTCTACATCCTTCCTAACATGAGGCCTCCAGACCTGTACTCAAGGTATAAAATGTTATACCTTGAGTACAGGTCTGGACCATTGCCTGACCATTGCCTTATACAAAGGGATAATCACCTCCCTGTCTTTGCTAGCAAAATTCCTATATATCTGACAACACTTCATGACCTTCTCTGGCAGCCCATCTGCACTGCTCAGAGAACTTCATATCTGACAGCACAATTACCCCCAGATCTTCTTCATTCTCCACTTCCCTGAGTGTAGTAACCCAAGAAACATACAGTTGATACGTTTCTCTTGAGTTAGTGCTACCCATATGCTGTACTTTGCATTTTTCAATGTTAAACTTCAGTTACTACTTTTCAGCTCATCTGCCTAACTTTTCTAGATCCTGTGCAGTAGCATACTTTCTTTACTGTCATTAACAACCCTGCCAACTTTTGTATCATCTGCAAACCTTCATTGATATCATTGATAATACACAAAACAACAATGGGCCCATCACTGAACCCTGGGCGACCCTGGGGGACTCCCCTAATAGTATTAGTCCACGTAGAGCAGTGTCCATTTATTACAACTCTCTGCTGTCTTGCACTCAACCATCCCTTTATCCATTGTAGCAACTTGCCCTTAATGCCATACTGCTCCAATTTGTACAGCAGTCTTCCATGTGCAACAGTATCAAAAGCTTTCCTGAAATCCAAGTACATGATATCAAAATTATTTCTTGCTTCCAGTTCCTTTGTGACCACATCATAGTATACAATCAAATTGGTCAGACAAGACCTCCCCTTAACAAACCCTTGCTGTGTCTGAACTATTACTGCAGTCTTCTCTAGGTGATCCTGCAACACTTTTTTAACCAGTGACTCCATTATTTTCCCCAGAACAGAAGCTAAACTAACAAGTCTATAATTATTTGTGTTACCCTTTGAACCCCCTTTGTGAATTGAAGAATACATTTGCACACCTCCAGTCCACGGGGACCTCCCCTGAATCTAAGGATGCTCTCATAAATATGGCTAGGGGTTTTCACACTTCCCTCGTGACATCCTTCAATATAACTGGATAGATTCCATCCACCCTAGTTGCCTTTTTTATGTTTGACTTCAACAATTCTCCTCCACTCTGCTCTTATTTAATACAAAATCACTTAGCTCCCTGTTACAGTTTGATAAACGTCTGGTATTCCACTCCTTGAATAATTCCTCATGTGTTAATGTAGATGCAAAATACTTATTCAGTTTGTCAGCTCCTTGAGCAGGATCATCAATAGCCAAACCATCTATGTTAGGTGGACCAATCTGATTCATCACCTTCCTTCTAGAAATTACATAAGTAAAGAACTCTTTGCTGTTTTTCTTAGCATCTTTGCCAAAGATTTCTTGTAATTTGCCTGCCTAACCTCCTTTGTGACTAATTACATATCTGCCATAGTCTTCTGTGTTGCCTGATAATTTATATGCAACCAATGCATTTTTCTTCTCTGCCATGAGCCTCATTAATTCATCCGCTATCCATTTGGGCCTGAACATTGAACAGTATTTCTTAGATGGTATGAAAAGCCTAGTAGCTTCCAAGATTATTTCCTTGAAGGCTTCCCATTTAAAATTCACCTTTGGTAACATCATCAGTTGATCCCACTGTATAGAATTTAAAAACTGTCTGAGACCACGTACTCACTTTTATGAAAGCAACAGCCTTTCCCTTTACCATTGATGGGAGTTACATCTGTAAGTAAATCCATCCACCATGTGATTACTGTCACCTAGTGGTTCCTTTGTCTGCAAATTCTTAATGCATGAATAATCACTGCTGATAATCAGATCAAGAGTTGTTTGTTTGTTATTTGGAGCATTAGCAACTAAGGCCATATTGCTCCGGGATATGCGGTGGTCATTCCCTGACCTTTCCGCATCCTCCGTATTTGGTGGTGACGGGCTCGAAACCCGGTCTAATCAAGAAGCGTGTGCTACGCACTCTGCTCCTGCCCACCTGGCTACGGAGGAACCTCAGATCAAGAGTATTACTCCCTCTGGTTGCCTCTCAAACATGTTGCTGTAGAAAACAATCCTCCAATAAATCCACAAAAGTCTTGCTAGCATGCTAGTTACCAACCCACAAGTTGCAGTCAATATCTGGAAAGTTAAAATTCCTCATTACAAGACATTCTGATTTACTGGCCCACTCTATTTCTCTGCACAACTGTTTGTTGTGCAGAGAAATAGACTCTCTAACTCTCCTACTATAACTCTCCTACTCTCATTTTCCCTTTCCCAGTGTTTATGTCACACCAAACTGACTCAACATTGCACTGTACACTCATCTCAACTGGATGCACTTCTTTAGCATTTGCATTTCTTAACTAACAGCATAACCTCTCCTTCCTTCCTACCCTGTCTATGCTTTCTGTACACATTGTACTCCCCAAATTCCAATTCTGCACTGCTTATATCTGTGTGACACCATGCCTCTGATATCCCCACAATATCTGCCTTTTATTTTATAGTATTAAAGCATAGAGGGGTGTTTAAAATGTTCATGGCCTGAGTATGGATGGTGTATTTGGGGAGTCTAGTAACATGTTGCTTTTCAACATAGTCCCCCTTTGGAGATAATACACTTTTGCCACTGATGCGGCAATGTGTTAACTCCAACTGTGAAGAAATGCATCCACAGCAGCAATGACATCACCATTTGTGGGAAAAGGATGCCAGCCACATATTTTTTTTTTAGATTTGGAAACAGGTGGAAGTCTGATGCTAGATCTGGTGTATTGGTTGGTTGTTTGATTTTTAACGGCGTATCAGCAACTAGGGCTATAATGCGCCAAAACCACATCCCAAACAAGATAGCAATAAAAATTGTAGTGATGTAATTGCTTAGGCCACTATATCAATATGTATAAAAATATAAATATGTATGAGGTAAACTAATATAAAGATATATTTAAATACAAGCAAAAAGGTTTATTGATTTTAAAAACTTAAAAACAGCTGACTCATTGTCATTGTCAGATAAAATCTGACTGAGTGTATAAGGCTCGAACAGATGGGTAAAAATGTTAAAATACATAAAACGTATTTTAATATTGCTGTCTATATCGTGGACATTCAGTTAAAAAATGATGAATGGTTAAAAAGACGTCCCAATCCTCACATATAGAATAGTCATCTGCCCTCAGCAAGAATGCATGCATAATATGACTATGTCCTATGCGGAGGCAAGCTAGAACAACTTCCTCTCTACGGCTCCTGCACAGACTCGACTGCCAATGTTGGATAACAGGCTTTATCTGATGTAGCTTGTTAATGATCTGCTCATGCCAAGATTGTTGCCATTGGGAGAGTAATGCAGAGTGTATTAGCTGCCTATAGTCTGTATAAGGGACTACCAGGCTGCTGTTGTTGTGGGGCTGCAGTGATCTGGCAGCAGTATCAGCCGATGTACCCAATCCCTGATAAAGCCTGTAGTAAACTTAATGAGTCAGTATGCACCATGCACATTTGGTAGTTGTGAGTTTCAATATGGTCCAAGGCTAACGCTGGCATACAACTAAGCTGTATATATGCTGCATTCTTGGGGAATCTTTTCAGATATAGTACTATCTGGAAAGATGGCAGCAGATCCAACAGATAACTCTGACTTTGAGCAATCAGCGAAGACAGACAAAAAATCAGAGTATTCGGCTCGGTGAGCAGTATAGAGTTGTTGGTAAACAGAAGTTGGTGTGGTGGCCAGTAGCGGATTAAGGTCGGTTGAGGCCCCAGGCGCAGAAGAAAATATTGGGCCCCTTAAAAAAAAGAGAGAGACAGGGAAAATAAAAATACATGTTAACCATTTTTTTAAATAAATAAAAAATATTATGCACTATTAATGTTTTATTTCCAATAAAATTTGAATATAATATATGTATAATATAATTAATAATAGCATAATAATAATCACAAAGTTTTGAACTAATAGTTGAACATATTAGTTCAACTAATTTGTTGGGGGTTTTGCGTGGGCCCTTCAGAAGTCGGGGCCCAGGGCGTGCGCCTGGTGCGCCCGCCATTAAATCCGCCTCTGGTGGTGGCCTTACTCCAATTTTTGATGGAGAAATCGCAGGTTGGAAGTCGTTGCTTTGGTGATTCGGCAACATTGTTTACCATGATGTTAAGCTCTCTGAGCAGCTCTTGGACTCGGATACCAAAGGGACAATTGGCAGTGTGATGGGTGTTGTAGAGAGTTTCTCATAGTAGCTCAAAAATGCATGTCCATGTAGGGTTGTCTGGCAGGGATTTCAGTTTAAAAGTATATTTTAGAGACAATTGCTTTCATCTCAGGGACAGAGGCATTTCACCTGCTTCGACGTATAAACTCTGCACAGGAGACGTTCTGAAAGCTTCAATAGCAACGTGGATAGCTTGATGATGAACTGGATCTAGCCATCGTAGTATGCTGTTTCTTGCTGATGCGTACACTTGGGACCTGTAATCTAATTTAGAATGGACAAGTGCACAATATAGGTGGAGTAAGGTGCAGCAGTCTGCTCTCCCCATTTATTGGAGGAGATTGTGCATAGGAGGTTCAATCCCCTTATGCATTTGGTCCATAGTTGACGGATATGTTGTAGAAATGTCAACTTCTTATCAAATTTGATCCCCCAAGAACTTTGTGTTGGGTGCTACTGGAATGATGTTTTGTCTGAGTTTAAGTTCTGGTTCAGGGTGAAGATTCCATGTACACTTTTGCTCCAAAAGTGTACACAGGTCTTCTGTGGAGAGAACCGGAAACCATTAGCCATTGCCCAAGAGTTGATGTGGTTAATGGTATTCTGCAAATGTCTTTCAATGACCTTCATATTGCATGACTGCCAAAAGATGCTAAAGTCATCGACAAAGAAGACACTATTTACGGTTGGAGGAAGTTGTTCAGTAATAGAGTTTACTTTGATGGCAAAAAGAGTAACACTTAGAACCGATCCTGTGGGACTCCCTCTTCTTGGCAAAATGGCCAAGAGAGAGTGTGGATCCTACACGAACTTTGAAAGACCAGTTAGAGAGGAAGTTTTTAATAAAGATGGCAATATGTCCCATAAGACCAAAATTATATATGTCTTTTAAGATTCTGTATCTCCAAGCTGTGTCATACGCTTTTTCCATTTCAAAGAAAACTGACATCTGGTGCTCACATTTCAGGAAAGCACACGCATAGATGTTTCCAATCCGATTAAATGGTCGAGTGTTGACCTGTTCCTTCGGAAGCCACACCGTGTCCTGGAAAGAAGGTCATTAGCTTCTAAGTACCACATAAGATGATTGTTGACCGTTCTTTCCAGTATTTTGCACAAGCAGCTGGTTAGAGCAATAGAATGGGCTAGATCTGGTGAATATGCAGTATGGTCCAAGATATCAAAGCCGCACTCATGGCGCCTCCATAGCCAGGTGGGCAGGAGTAGCAGTGCGTAGCACACGCTTCTTGATTAGACCGGGGTTCAAGCCTGTGACCACTAAATACAGAGGATGTGGAAAGGTCAGGAAATGATCACCACATATCCCTGGAGCAATATGGCCTTAGTTGCTAATGCTCCTAAAAACCAAATAACAAACAAATAACAAGCTGCACTTGTGCAGTGCAGCCAGGGCAATGACAGACTTGGGAGCAGGTGTGTTTTCCTTTTGGAACAAGACTCCTTTGCTGAGTTTTCCTTATCATTTGGCTTTGATGTTTTCACTCAAACACCTCACAAGTTCTGCATAATATGCCCCTGTGACTCTGGCCTTTCTGAAGGTAATCCACTAGCAACATTCCATCAGCATCGTATAAAACCAGTGCCATCACTTTGCCAGCAGAAGGAATTGATTTGGTTTTGTTTGGAAAGGCCAAAGAAAGCCAAGTTAATTCCTTTTGCATTTGAATTGTTTTCTACTGTTTTCAGATTGCTCCTTTGTCTCTGGCTGAAATTGATGGACCCATATCTTATCCGTGATCACAAACTTGCTGGATCTGCTTGAAAACACAGCTCTTCCCACTTGATCTGACAACTCTTGTGGATTTTTGATCTAGTGTCAACAACTTTGCTATCCATTGTGCTGACACCTTTTTCATGGCAAAAACCTCTGTTATATGGTACACACGTTCAGATGATATGCTCAAGATGCTGGCAATGTACCGTACTATCACTCATCACCAGATCATGCACACTGCCAACAAATCTGGAGTGATGGACATTGCAGGTCTTCCACAGCATGGGTTATCATCCAGGCTCTCCCTCTCATATTTAAATTCTTCTGCCCACTTCTTAACCATGGAACAAGGGGAATCCTCCCAATGTTTGAACCTTATCTTATTGAATTATGTGTGGTATTGGTCTCTTTTTCCCAAATATTGGATGATTGGTATTGATGGCTGATTTTTTTCCATTTTTCTGATTCACACAACTTTGTTGTCCTCAAGACCCATAATTAAAAAAAAAAGACATTATTGAAACTGCATGAAACTTGGTTGATTGTTTGAAGTGTTAGATTAAGTACAGAAATTTTTAACTCTACCGCTAACCTTTCATACTCAGACCACAAACTTTTCAATCCCCCCCGCCTCGTAACTGCCACTTATCTGATCATTGGTCTGAAGGAGTGTTGCCTGACGTTAGTAATTATCCACAATCTGAATCTTTACAAATATATGAGTGATTTCACTCATTCTATATAAGTGAAAAAGCAGTGATTCTAATGTCCCTGCTGATGACAGAAAAAAAAAAAAAAAAAGGAAATTGGGCACTACAGTTGAAATTAGGCATAACACTGAAAATTGTTTCACAGGATTTGGAACACTATTATGTCTACTGTATATTCATTATGTTTAGTGTGCTGTGGATACCCAGAACTTTTGCATAACCAGTGTGTGCAAATGATGTACAGAAATGAGAGATGCTTATTTGGTGAATTAATTTCACATATTAAGATTATTTTACCAGGTGTAGCTAAAATGAAATGAGAATCGTTGCTTTTCAATTTCTTACTACTGCACATGTCAACAACATTTATATCGTGCTGTAGCTTGTTTTTTCTTGTATAGATCAGTTTTTGTTTCATTGCAATTGGTTAAGTTTTGATTGAACTCTGCCTCTTTTAAGTGAATCAGTGTTTTAACCCTTCAGCAGAAAAATGACAGATCGTAATTTAGAACAAAGAACTATTACTAAATTTTTAATGAAACTCAGTAAAAATGGTGAAGTTCAGGAAAGTTTATGGTGATGAAGCCTTGAGTCAGCCACTTGTGTACCAATGGCGTAAATGGTTGAGAGAGTAACAGAAAGATGCTGATGATGGCAAGAATACAGGAAGACCGCCAACTTCAACGACAGATGAAAATGTTTAAAAAATTTGAGAGATCATGCACCAAGACCATCAAATGAGCAATCGACTAATCACAGATCAGTTACACGCCGACAAAGAAACAGTAAGAACAATTTTGACAGAGCAGTTGGGCATGAGAAAGGTTGCACGTGAATAGTTTGCAGTGAGAGAGTTTTTAACGAAAAGTAAGATCACAACATTGGAGCACCCACCTTATTCTTCAGATCTTGGTGGGTGCTCCAATGAGCAATAGAATGGGCTAGATCTGGTGAATATGCAGTATGGTCTAAGATATCAAAGCCGCACTCGTGGTGCCTCCGTAGCCAGGTGGGCAGGAGCAGCAGTGCATAGCACACGCTTCTTGATTAGATCAGGGTTCAAGCCCAGTCTAATCAAGAAGCGTGTGAGAAAAGCGATGTGAGGACTTATCAGACATTCAGAACACAACACAATGAATAAAGGCAGTATCCGAGTACTTCCTCTGCTGTTTTAGATTTTAGATCTTAGAAATCGTGAATAGGTGATGTCTAGGATCTTTGCAAAGGTGCGGTTGAAGAGTACTTTGAAGGGGATAAACATTGAAATTGTTGTATTTAAAATAATAAATGGTTTAAAAAATATTTCTTGTTTCTTTTTAGCTACATACACCTTGGCCTTACATATAAATGTACATAAGTGTATCAACTTTAAGTAATATTAATTTTTCTGTGAATTATTTTACAGTATTCACTGATACTTTCCCATTCTGAATTTGTACAAGCAGACTCAACATAGGAAGTATATATTGCCCATTTCTGAAGTTTCTGTAATGCCTGATTTGCCTGATGTTCTAGATTTCCGCCATTGTTACGCGATACCAAATATCTCGAACTAGATAGCATAAGCTTAGTATAGTACATAAGCTTAGTATATAGTATCGTACATAATATAATATTGTCAATTAATCAGTAAATCTATTAATCTTGTTGAACTTCATTGTCAATTAAATTGTACTTTTAACTATATACATATAATGACTTAGATTACGTAACATAAATAATTAGCAAAAATAAATAATTAATACTTAACTTGATACGGAAGTTATATAAAGGGATTTCGTAGATAACAGTCGATACTGAAACATAAATATAGCGTTATAACTGTGTTGGGATACAAATTTAGGGTTTTAATTTTGTACTGAAATTGAAATTTTATTGAAATTAAATCGAAATCATGACTCAGCCCAGAGCAGCAAGGCAAAAGGCTCAAGCTAATGGGAGTGCTGTGGCTCAGGGGAAAACTAAGGGGGGGCAATTGCCCTCTGAATCACAGCTTTTTAAAATGCACTATTTGCTTGATGTTTGTGGAGCAGTCAGGTACAGGTACAGGACATGATACTGCCATGGGGGATGTCTTTGTATGTGCGCGATGCAAGGAGTGTAAGGAAATCAGGCGACAACTCAGCATTGTTATGGGCATATATGAGAGCTTGAAGGACAGGGCGGATGCCCTCGAAGGATTAAAAGTGAGGGGGCCGATTAAGCTCTCAGCTGCCCACACCAACGCCAGAGCTTGCACTTGGGCATCACGTAACACAGCGGCAGCCCCCAAGGCAGAATGTGCTGGTCCCAAAGGAACTAGTAGTTGTTGGTGACTCTATTGTCAGGGAAACGGGAAACATGCTTTGTAAAAAGGATAGGTGGAACAGGACCAGAGTATATCTGCCAGTGGCAAAGGTTGATGACGTTGTAGAGTGGATATCATCTTTTAAGGGCACATAAGGTGATATAGTCGTACACGTTGGCACTAATGATATTAAGAGTAGGAGACCGGCGGAATTACTTAACAAGTACAGGTCAATGTTGAAAAAAAGCCATGAATTAGGGTTGAATTTGAAAGTGTCTGCAATTCTGCCCAGACACGATAGGAGGGAGTATATCATGAGAGCCCTGTCGATCAATTCAGTCCTGGAAAGATTGTGCAAGGCTCAAGAGGTAGAATTTCTTTCGGCCTGGTTTGTACTTTTAGAAACAGGAGAGACTGTTTCTACAGGGATGGGATACACTTAAATAGAAAGGGTGCAAGAATGTTTGCTGATGCTATCTAGGCAGTGTTAGGTGGGTCTGAAAACTGCTAGATTGGGGGGGATACAAGGACTAATAGATTAACAGTAGCCACTGGCAGAGGTGAAAGTAATTCTTGCACTGCTTCTATTGGAATGAGCGGCAGCTTGGAAAATAAGATGCAGGATATTTCAGAGACTGCTGGGAGTCATTGGGATACAAGTAAACACATGGGTTGTGTTAGGGTAGCTAAGAAAAAGAACAGGTGCATGTATACTTGCGTGTACACCAATGCTAGGAGTTTGGTAAATAAATTTGATGAATTTGAGGTATTGCTCAAAGCATAAAAGGCGGATATTGTTGGGATATTAGAGACATGGTGTCACACAGATATAAGGAATGCAGAACTGGAATTTGGGGAGTACAACGTCTACAGAAAAGATAGACAGGATAGGAAGGGAGGAGGGGTTATGCCATTAGTTAAAAAACACATAAAATCCAAGGAAGTGAAGCCAGTCGACATCGCTGGACAGTGCAGTGTCGAGTCGGTTTGGTGTGACATAAGCATTGGGAGATCAAAATTGAGAGTAGGAGTGTGCTATACGCCTAATGACTCTGATGAGTATAATAAGAAACTGTACAGCGAAATAGAGTGGGCCAGTAAATCAGAGAGTCTTATAATGGGGGATTTTAATTTCCCAGTTATTGATTGGAATTTGTGGGTTGGTCACTCACACACACACTAGCAAGGCTTTTGTGGATTTATTGGATGATTGTTTTCTAAATGAGCATGTTCGGGAGGCAACTAGAATTATCAGTAGTGATTCTTCATGCATTAAGAATCTGCAGATAGAGGAACCACTAGGTGGCAGTGATCACAGTGTGCTGAAGTGGGATTTACTCAAGGAGGTAACTACAATCAGGAGTAAAGGGAAGGGTTATTGCTTTCATAAGGTGACCACGATGGTCTGAGACAGTATTTAAATTCTATACAGTGGGACCAACTGATGATGTTACCAACAGCAAACTCAAAATGGGAAGCATTCAAAGAACTTATCTTGGAAGGTACTAGGCTTCACATACCAACTAAGAAATATTGTTCAAGGTTCAGGCCTAAATGGATGTCAGATGAACTAATGAGACATGGCAGAGAAGAAAAATGCATGGAATACTTATAAATTAACATGTGACACAGAAGCCTATGATAGATATAAGTTGATCTGTAACAAAGTTACAAAGGAGGTTAGGCAGGCGAAGGCAGATTACGAGAAATCTTTGGCAAGGGATGCAAAGAAAAACAGCAAGGAGTTCTTTATTTATGTAAACTCTAGAAGGAAGGGGATGAATCAGATTGGTCCACTTGATATCGATGGTTCAACTGTTGATGATCCTGCTCAAGAAGCTAACAAACTAAATGAATATGTTGCATCGACATTCACACATGAGGAGTTATTCAGGAAGGGGAATGCCATAGATGAAGTAAACACTGGCAGTTAGCTAGATGATCTTGTAATAATTGACAGTAAAGTGCAGGAGAAATTGTTGAAGATAAATACAAGAAAGGCACCTCGGGTGTGATGGGATCTATCCAGTTATATTAAAGGAGGCAGCAAAGGAAGTAAGCAGTCCGTTATCCATAATTATGAGAGCTTCCTTGGACTTCGGGGAGGTACCTACAGACTGGAGAAGTGCAAATGTAACCTCAATTCACAAAAAGGAGGATCAAAGGCTGACACAAGTAATTATAGACCTGTGAGTTTAACTTCTGTTCCAGGAAAATTAATGGAAGCACTGGTTAAAGAAGTACTGCAGGATCATCTTAACAAGAATTCAGTTATAGCTCAGACACAGCATGATTTTGTTAAGGAAAGGTCTTGCCTGAACAATATGATTGGATACTATGATGTAGTCACAAAAGAATTGGATGCAGGGAATAACTTTGATATTATATATTTGGATCTTAGAAAGGCTTTTGATACTGTTGCACATGGAAGACTGCTGCACAAATTGGAGCAGTGTGGCATTGGTGGCAAATTGTTGCTATGGATAAAGGGATGGTTGAGTGGCAGAAGACAGAGCGTGGTAATTAATGGACACTGCTCATCGTGGACTAATGTTATTAGTGGAGTCCCTCAGGCTTCAGTGTTGGGTCCATTATTGTTTTCTGTATTTATAAATAATATTGATGATGGTATATCAAGCTTAATGTCCAAGTTTGCAGACGATACAAAGGTTGGCAGGGTTGTTAAGGACGCTACTGACACTAAGCTGCTGCAACAGCATCTGGAAAGGTTGAGCTGGTGGGCTGAGAGGTGGCAAATGAAGTTTATCATTGACAAATGTAAAGTACTACATATGGGAAACAGCAATCCCAGAGCAACGTATCAACTCTGTGGTACTACACTGACAGTGGTAGAGAATGAAAAGGACCTGTGGGTAATTGTGCAGGCAGATATGAAATTCTCTGAGCAGTGCAGACGGGCTGCAAGAGTAGCTCATGGTGTCTTATCAATGATATACAGGAATAGGAAGGTGATTATTCCCTTGTATAAGGCAATTGTCAGGCCGCACCTTGAGTACTGTATACAGGTCTGGAGGCCTCATTTCAAGAAGGATGTAGAGCTGCTGGAACGAGTACAAAGAAGGGCAACAAGGTTAGTGAAGGGAACAAAGGGTTTCTCTTAAGAAGAAAGGCTTAAATTTTGCAAATTACAGTGTCTGGAGACTAGGCACTGGCGAGGTGATCTGATAGAGGTGTACTATACATGCTCAAACCATTCAAGGTTTGAGCATGCTCAATGCTGATGGGATACTGCCTCTTGCTCAGAATAATCACCTGAGAGGGCATAAATTCAAATTGAGGAAAGACAGATGTAGGATAGATGTGCGGAAATTTGCCTTTAGCCAGCGGGTAGTTGGTTGGTGGAACAGACTTCCATCCCTTGTTGTGGAAGTTGATAGCCTAAATAAATTTAAGGCTCAGCTGGATAGGTATTTCAAACAAATGGAGGGGTGAAGTGGAAGGGTTTTTTTTTTGGCTGATGCTGCATAAGCTTGCTTTCTTGCATCATATGCCTCTACTAATGATAATGCTAATGCTAATTTGCGCTGTAATTTGTTTTGACTATGTCATCGACAAAGGTTATTGTTTCAACCTGTCCAAAATTTGTATTTAGGAGCTCATCCATCACTGAGTTCCAGAAAAATGGTCCCTGTACTGAACCCTGTGGACATCCTTTTATGACAGGACATCTAACTTCTTGGTAATTAGTTTTTTCTATGACTTCTCTGTTTTGCAGGTAACTTTTTGTACAGTTGTTTAGGTTTATAGGTGCGTTTGCATGGCATAGCGTCAGCAAAAAATAACCCATTCAGCATATGTATGTGATGTCACAGTTGTTATACACAACGAAAGTGAATTTGAAGTGTTCCAAAAGGATCATGATCTCTACTCTGACGTCTCAGGTGCAAAACTAAACCACTGTAAGACAAGTGGCCTATGGGCTGGTACTTGGAAAGCCAGAAGTGACCCCCCTCCACCCAATGCACATGATCTGGCAAGGGACACAAATATCTGGCAGTGTACCTCAGTATTGCTCTGAACTTCTCCCAAAAGAACTAGTCTGAATTGCTGAGTTGCCTCAATAGAGCTAGAGAAATGGAGAACTGTGTGTGTGTGTGCGTGTGCATGCGCACGCACACAATGTCTTCACTGAGCCAGAGAACCTTACTCTTGATGATCTAGCCCACCTCCTCACAGTGAAGGATGGGCATTGGTGGTTCTGGCTAAATAGCCAGAGAAACAACATGCCTCAACACTACACTATGCAGTTTACATAATAATTCACACTATCTCTGGGTTTCGCAGACTTTGCACTGCAACACAGAGTATGTTATGTGGAGTTGGGTGGGGGGCAGGGTCACATGACAATAAACACTGTACATCTTTGCTGAAAGGAAGAGTGCTAGTTTTCAGCCAGATGATGACATGTGTGCTCTGGTACAACCTCAAAGTTCTAACTCCACCTACTGACTTCCTCCATCAGCTCTAAGCATCCATCTGAAGCTTCTGGAACAAAACCAACTGGATATACTTCTCTAAGCTCTGCCAGCCACTCACTCGTGGGAGACAGAGGTTGTTCTCCCTTGAAGACAAAATCACAGCATTCTGGACCACTTTTCTTCTAAAAAGACTGCAAATTAAACATATACTGTCACTATGGATAAACTAATAGCAACAGCCAGTAGAGAGCTAACTCTATAAATAACTCTAAGAATGGATATGGTCCCAGCACCATCCCAACTATCCATCTTCTATAAAGACACACTGCACCACTGGAAGGAGCTAAATCTTCATCACACCCTTGATTGAACATCACTTCTTTCCTCAGAACCACTCTTCTGAAATAAAAAAATAATGGGCCCCTGCAACTGATCACCATCTCCGTTTTCCCGTGTGGAACTGGGCAGGACTAAGAACCATAGGCAACCTGTTGACACTATGCCTTGAATGGAAATGCTCAGAAGACTTGCCCATTAAAACTTTAAATGCAAGATAGCAACATGAACGTCTGAAATCAGCAATTGTAAAAGTGTTTCTAGACATAACAGCAAGAGGGATTGAAAATGTCACTGCCTCCTTACCTTCAACAACCTTTGTTTTCACATCAACAAAGCCATGATACCTCTGTTGCCTACATGTGTCAAAAAAAGTTTATCAGTTAATTATGTATTGCCACGTGGTCACAATCTTTCCATTGTCCACCTGTCAAACTCTCCCTGCACCCTCCTCCATACACCATGAGCTGCCATCTGACTTTTAGTGGAATGTTCTGTACAGGATGAAAGGATCAAATTCACCTTGGATGTTGCAGGGCTCTCCTGCAACTGCATCCACTTGGTAGGATTACTGGTACCTTCTTCACTCTGAACAGACAACACACATCACATACAACTTCTTATTCATTGCTGCAAGGCCATCATTTACAACTTCTACTTGAAATGCACAAGAAGCAGGGATGACATGCCTCCTGTGGACTCATCAACACAAGTTCTCATTTTGAGCCTACAGAGGAAGTTGCAGAGTAGAATTCTACTTGAATTCCATCATCAAAGATCCAAAGTTTTCATTCATCTCAACAGAGGATGGAACAGTGCGATCACTTCTTCACCATCACTGAAGAATCCTCACATTGAACATGTGACCTTCAGAAGAGACTAATCGAATGCCAAGAAACTGCCTTAATTTTCCAAAATGGAAATTTCCTTTCAAAGTTTAACTTAATTGATGCAGAATGTAAATAGATTATATGTTGAAAGTGTATTTACTGTTCACGTTTAATAAAAAAAAAAAAATCCATCTATTGTACTTATCTGACATCCTGTAAACCTTTATTCTATGGTTCTAAAGCTACATATATTAGTCTGTCTACAGTCCATCAACCTTAGTAAATAAATTGATGGACATCAATTTATTTACTAAGGTTGATGGACTGTTTTTTATTATATTGTATACATCTCTTCTATGAATAACACTATCCTCATTTTGTTTGGAAATCATATAATTATATTTTTTTGTATCTTTTTCTAGGGTGGAATATATTTATTTGAAATAATGGACACATATGCAGCTGGGTGGCCTTACCTGTTCGTAGGTTTCTTTGAATGCATAGTCATTGGCCATGTATATGGTGAGAAACTATGTATATTATAGCATTTTCAAATGATTATTCATTGATCTGTTGAATAATGTAATTCATAAAAGGTTTAATTTAATTTTGTTTGGTATAGAAACAAAAACTACCTATTTATTGACCATACAAAAAATAGGTAAAAATTGGTTCATACTATACAATACAAACAAGTCTGCTATAATTACAGTTGAGAAAATTTTGTAAAAATACTTGTTATGACAGATTGTTATTATATCCTCTTTAAGGTTTAAATATGCAGAAATGGTGATGAAACAAGAAATTGAACAAACTGGTGTTCTATACCCCACTTCTAATCTCCTTTCCATGAGTGCAGAAAATCTTATTATTATAAAATAGTATCATGTACCAGTAACAGAATAAATTAAGAATCTGCAGGTAAAAGACCCACTTGGCGGCAGTGATCACAGTGTATTAATCTGGAATTTAATTAAAGACATAACTACTATTGAGGGTAAAGGAAAAGGCTTTTGCTTTCGTAAGGGTGACTACAGTGGCTTCAGACAGCTTTTAAATTCTATGCAGTGAGACCAACTGATGATATTACTAAGAGCAAATTCTAAATGAGAAGCATTCAGAAAAGTAATCATAGAAGCTTAGAATTTTCATACCAACGAGGAAATACTGTTCAAGGCTTAGATCTAAATGGATGTCAGATGAACTATTGAGACAAGTGGTAGAGAAGAAAAGTCCATGAGATGCATATAGATCATTATGTGATCAATAGTAGATATAAATTAGTCTGTAGTCAAGTCACAAAGTAGGTTAGGCAAGCTAAGGAAGATTACAAGAAGTCTCTAGCAATGATTGCAAAGAAAAGCAGCAAAGTAGAAGTAACAGTAGAAGGAAGAGATTGAATCATATTGGGCCACTTGATGTCAATGGGGTTAACAGTTGATGACACTGCTCTGTCAGCAACCTGAGAATGCTCAGGTTGTTGACAGTTTAGGGGAGGGTATGCAAAAAGTTTATCAAACTAAAGTGGGGAGCTAAATGATTTTGTGATAACTTAGAGGAAAGTAGAAGAGGAATTGTTGAAGTTGATCATAAAAAAGGCACCTAGGGTGGATGAGATCTGTTCAATCCTATTAAAAGAGGCAGCAAAGTTGGTAAGCAAGCCTTTAGCCATAATTATGTAAGAGCATCATTGGATTCAGAGGAGGTCCCTATGGACTGCAGATGTGCAAATGTATCTCCAATTCATAAAGAGGAATCAAAAGGTGACATGAATAATATACTTGTTAGTTAATATCTATTCCAGGAAAAATAATGGAGTCAATAGTTAAAGAAGTAATGCAGGACCATCTGGACAGGAATGCAATTATAATGCTATCACAGCATGGATTTGTTAGGAGAGAGCCTTGTCTAACCAATCTGATAGGTTACTAAGGTGCTGTGACCAAGGAACTGGATGCAAGAAAATTGTGTGTACCCTGTATGCACGAAAGATGGTTTATGTGTAAACATCTTTGATGATACCTACTAAATTTCGAACAGCTAGAATCGAAATCGTGAACGATGTAATTTATGCTCACACCTGCTACTTACTCTACCGAATCAATGTTAGTGATAAATAGGCCGAATCAATGTTTGGAAGAGGTTAGGCCAATAGTCTAATTACCCATTTGATTATAGCCATTTGTTAGCATTAGCAAAGGCACATGATGCAAGAAAGCAAGTTTACATAGCATCAGCCAAAAAAAAAAAAAAAAAAAACCACCCTTATTTCACCCATCCCCTTGCTCCAAATGTTTGTCGAGTTCTGCCTTGAATCTATTTAAGCTATCAACTTCTACAATGACAGATGGAAGTTTGTTCCAGCAATCAACCACCCGCTGGCTAAAGGCAAACTTCTGCACATCTATTCTACAACTGTCTTTCCTCAATTTGAATTTATGCCCTCTCAGGCAATTATTCTGAGCAAGAGGAAGAATCCCATCAGCATTGAGCATGCTTAAACCATTCAAGGCTTTATACACCTCAATCAGATCACCTCGCAGGTGCCTAGTCTCCAGACACTGTAATTTGCAAAACTTAAGCCTTTCTTCGTAAGAGCAACCCTTTGTTCCATTCACTAATCTTGTTGCCCTTCTTTGTACTCGTTCCAACAGCTCTACATCCGGAATAGTATGATTATTTACAAGTATTTTTATTGTTACAAGTATTTTTATTGTTACAATCATACTGTCATGTTGGATCGTGTTACTCTGTCATGCTTTGTTGCAAATTACACATGCAGCACTACAAGATCTGCAAGAAATGACAGTATCCACGCATAATAAGCTATTGAAACTATGACTTGGCTCAGGATCTCAACGAGTACAAGTACGAGTTGGTAACACTGAACATTCCATTTTGCAATGAGGAAACAGAGATACTGTGAGATGAAAAATATTAAGATCTGCAATGACAATGAAGAGCTCATACTAGATCGTAAATTGTATGAATCGGACTTGGACATTCGCAAAATGATTGAAATATATAAGATGATGTGTCAAGACAGCGACAATGTTCACGTTCACCCTAACGAAGCATAAGGTAATGACCTGCATAGCCTTGTAATGTAACTGCAAGAAGAATACCCCTTTCAAAACTTTTATAATAATCTAAACAGCTAGATGAATGAGGATCTAAAGCTTGCCATGCTCAAATCGACTCAGCGCAATTGCAAAGAAACATGAAAACTTGATGACCAATGAGGACTTCGGCAACTTAATGAGAATGGCCAGTGACAAACAAAAGATTCTACTCATACATGTAATTTGGAATCTGCTATCTCCCAATCACGAACTGATTCAAATATTCTGACTGGCCCAGCTGGTTGCAGAAAAACATTTATGATTTGCCTCTTGATGGAAATATGGGTGTTTAATGGCAGTTAAGCTGCTGTGGCTTAGGAATGTTGAAAAAAAAAAAAAATAATAATTAATATGAAGCCAGTTCAATTTCATTTCATCTCAGAAACTAATCATAGTCGTTCATACATTCCTATTTGTTTCAAATAACAGAAAAGTTCATTAATATTTGCATCTTCACCACCAATGATATGATTTAATATTATCCGTTCTCGGAGATTAGCCAGAGAATAAAATATTGAAGTTCAATGCTGTTGATAGTGTGGACAGTCAATCAAAATATGTTTGACTGTTAGATGTTCAGAGCAGTGTGGACACTGAGGAGGATCATCACCTGTGAGTAGATGGAGGTGAGTCAGATGAGTGTGCCCTATTCTAATCCGTGAGAGTACCACTTCTTCTCACCGAACTGTCTGAATGCATGAGTGCCAAAATTTTGGTTCCTGTTTCAACTGGAAAAGTTTATTATTTGTTTGTTTATGCCATATCTCTGTCTACTGTGCATGGTATACTGTTTGAATTATGATATTATAATCAGAAGCTGGAAGGAAGACAGAGGTTAAGTCTAAGGTTGATGGATTTTTAGCAGAAATATCAGCCATTCCATTCCCTTTAATGCCTGAATATGCTGGAATCCAGCAAAAGTTCATTCGTTGTTGACAATCTTCAATTTTCATCACCAAATTCCTAATTTGATTTAAAACAGGGCGATCCTTATGAGAAGGATTCTGCATTGCTTTAATTGAGCTGCGAGTCAGTGTAAACTAAATATTTTGCAGATGGGTGAAGAGTCAAATTTTCTGGAGCTAATTGTATTGCAACTAGTTCCTCTGAAAAGTTGTTATACTCGGGTGGAAGAGATTGTTGTTGTATTTAGGTTTTTTGGCACAAGGGCCTCTTGGGCCATATTGTGCCTGTTCAATATTTGCTTATCACAAATTTCACATGTTATTGTGATCACAGACTATTATAAAGATTATGTGTTTCAAATAAGTAAACAGTTCCTCAAAATTTGCTTCATTGCCAAGAATATGTAATAAGGTTAACAGTTCCTGCAAGTGGGATAGGGAGATCATGTTTGAGTTTCTGATAGTTGAATGTTGGGGACATTCAATGAGAATATGTTTTATTGTTATCTGCAACTGGCAAAAGAAACACTGAGGAGAGTTCTCTCCCATAAGCAAATACAGATGAGTTGGATGTGAATGACCAATGCAGAGCCTTGCTAGAATTACTTCTTGTCACCTGCTTCTCCGGATACTAAATATCCACAGTTTTGGCTCTTTTTTTTATCTGCAGCAGTTTATTATTTATTTGAGCTTTCTAGAGGTGAGACCATTGTTTCTACATGTTTTTTTAATGATGGATTTGTAGTTGGTCTAGGGCACTTTTAGTGTTTAGCGGCGTCATCAGCTTGTTCATTACCTGGGATTCTGACATGACCAGGTATCCAGTAGAAGGTAACCTTCTGGTTGACTGTTTGATAGTGAAATAACTTAGATCATATCTCTTTAAGAATGGGATGAGAGGGCGAAAAGGTAGATTGAATGGCAGTGATTGCGCTTAAGCAGTCTGTATATATCAGAGATTGCTTGATATGGCTGTTGTGTATTTTGTCTAGAGCTAGTTTTTTTGCAAATAATTCTGCAGTATAGATACTGCTTTCTGTAGGAAGAGACATGGCAACTGAGAAAGTGAAAGAAACTGCTGCAGCACCTATGGCTGCATCTGATTTGGAGCCATCAGTATACTATTGAGTGACGCCAGGAGGTTGGGTAAACATTTTCTAAGAATATTCGGTTGTAGTAGTTTAATAATGTTCTTTTTGTACTGCTGTTAAGCTGTTTTAAAATTATGTAGTAGATCCCATATGGACCAGCAGCACTACTGGATGTTTTATTGAGTGCCCCTAAAAGTTCTGTTAATGTGAATGGTTGAATGTATAGATGTTAAATTATTGTAGAAAAATTAATGTTATGCTGTTCTGCAGATTCTTCATTTCGCTGGAAGGTTACTTTTCTGACTTCTTTTTAGTCTTTCTTTGGAAACTAGGGACATGTGACGTCCATCTCATCAGTCGCATAAAGTTCTAATATACCATTATCTGTATCATTGTGTTGGTCAACATCCATTCCTGTTGAAACTGGTGGGTTCAGTATCTTAGTTTCTGCCACTTTTGGTTTTGCTATTGGAGGCACGTTGGCTGGAATGGTAATCGGGGTGTTACTGGCTTGTTCAGTTTTTTGTTGTGAAGGACACTGTTTGGAAGCAGAGAGCATGGAATGTGCCCAATCAGCGATGAATATATTTGCATGTTGGTAGGAACTGTAACATCTGTTTGGATACCTACTGACTGAAATTGTTTAGCAGCCATGACATATGTCCATGGCTGCTAATTGTTTAGCTTTGGCTCTGTTTTGAGTATTTGTCTTCTCATCTCTGAGGAGTACGGGACTTTATTCTCGACTTTATATTTTTGGATTTTTTTTTACCTTGCTTCCATAATTCGCATATTTTGGAGAAAGCAGGGTGATTACCCTTACAGTTTGGGCAATGAGAAGTAGCAGTGATTCATATTGATTATGCTCCTCTGATCCACAGTTAGGACATATTGCCCCCACCTCTACATGCAGTTTGTGAGTGTCCATATTTTTGGCACTTATAGCACCTGATTGGGTTCAGGATGTAAGGACGGACACAGCAATGAAGATAGCCTGCTTTAACAGATGGTAGGATAGGAG